>NW_020940358.1:1530800-1643567 GCF_900497805.2 Vombatus ursinus | reverse complement strand
TACCCTAGTTCTGCCCGCGATCTATTCTGCTCTCTGCATAGCTTCAGATTTAGCTGGACGACTCCACCGGCCATCAGGAAATCCCCATCAATTCACCTTGAACTTGAGTTTGAGGAGCTGGAATTGGAGTTTAGGAATTTGCTGTTGCACGCTCCAGAGGTTGAAACTTGTGTATGTGAAGGTGCCAGGGTAACCTGGACCCGTTGCGCGGTCTTTCTCCTCCAGTGCTCCCCCTCCCTGTCCCCTCCCCAGACTGGTCTGTTTGCGCGCATCCATGGCATCACCACCTTGCAACACATAACACATACCCGGTATTGAAGCTCCCTCGACTTCTGGGGAGTTAAATCCCGTTCCAGCACCCGATAAAATCTAAATCTTTTGCTGTCGCAATCGAGGGCCACCTCCCACCAACAGTCTTAGCTCAGAGCCGCCTTAGTTTTTCTTTTGTAGACTGCCCCTCCCTTCTCAAGTCAACGTTAAAGGAACCCAAACCACAACTTCTACTCTTTTCCCCCCAAAGCCCCTTAACCTGAGAAGGATGGGTTGGGGGTGGGAACGTGGGACTGTGGAGGCCGGGATAGTGGGGGAAGATTTTCGGTTAAATGGGGAGAAATGGGAGTTCAGGTGAGAAGGAGCTGAACTCTGCATTCTGTCTGTCCCTCCCCCACTCCTATGCCCCTTTTGCTTGGGACCTGTTTATACATTCCAGCAGGAGGGTCGGGGCGGGGGGGAGACTGGATGCTGGTCTATTGCCTATTTGGGTTGGAGACTTGCAGCTATTTTCTTTGAGGCTTTGAATAGCCCTGTTTAATGGATTTGAATGTGAAAGGGTGCTGGTGTTGGGGGGAAAGGGAGGGGCTCGGGCTGGAGACCCCCTTTGTCAGAGAGGGCCGCCTCCTCCCTCCATGGGGACTTATTCAGCATTTGGAGAGCTCTGGGCCTTTCTCTCTTGGCTCCTTCTCTTTCTCCTCTGGGTTCATTAGCATAGCAGCTGCTTCCCGAGAGGGGACCAGTCAAGGAAAAAAGGGCAGAGGCCCCTGGGAATGAATAGGGAAAAAATAGCTTTAAAGGAAAAAGGAGAAAGGAGAAAGAATGAGGAGACTGAATTGGGGAGTTTGAAAGAGGGGGGGGGTAGGTGAATAAGGAGGGGGAGGGGCCTGAAAGCGGGCTCCGTAGCTCTGCTTTTGGTAAGCCCAGTGGGGCAGGGTGGGCCGGAAACTCTAAGGCAGAGGTGGGAAACCCGAGGCTCAGGTAATCATAGGAACTGTGTGCTGTTGTCAAGAGACTTACCTTTGGCAGGGATTTCACAGGACCAAACTCACGGCGCTGCACTGTAAGAATAACACTGAGTCCCAGCGAGAAGAGAGGAAGCTGACTCAGGTAAGACAAGGTCTTAGCTCAGGGACCTTCAACCTGCCTGTGTTTACAGTCCTTTACTCTGCCCATCCTGCACCAACTCCTACCATTACAGCCTTAATATTCTGACTCAGTTACCACTTAAACCTCCACTCTCTAGGGGGATTGTACAGCTGGCTCCACCCCTTTCCAGGATTGGTCCTCCTTCCTATGAGCACACCCGTTATCCTTCTGTTTCCTCCCAACTTCCCTAGGGCTAGCTTGTCTCCCAACTTTTAGTCCCCTAATATGTAATTCCTTCACCTCTGAAAAAACAACAACCACCACAACAACAATAACAAACGAACACTACAAAGACAAGGTCTACTGGTTCCTGCGGACACTTAGAGTGTTATAGATCCAGAACTGGAAAAGAACACAGATGCAATCTGGCTCAACCCCCTCATTTTACAGATGAGAAAACTGGGGCCCAGGAAGTTAAGTGATTTGCCCAAGGTGGTACAGGCAGAAAGAAAGCTACAGACCTGTTATTTGGAATCTGATTTCTTTAGCAGATGGATACTTAGGGAAAAGGCCAAGAGAATTTTGGAGCAGGGAATGGGAACAATGACCAGGCAGAACAAAGATGAAATGGAATGCAGAGGTGGAGAACCTGGGGCCTTAAGGCCACATGTAGCCTTCCAGGTCCTCAAGTTCAGTCAAATTTTGAATTTGAATCTTTTTAATTCATCCAAAGGACCGGACTTGAGGACCTAGAGAGCCACATGGCCTCAAAGCCACAGATTCCCCACCCCTAGAATAAAAACTTAACTTCCACATTTTTATCCTGACTTTGATCAAAGGATATTTTTAGCCGCATAACATTTTTAAAATTAACTTCTTAACCTAAGTGACACCCATTTCTATTAACTGCATGGAGGAAATAGAGGGGTTTGGTATCAGCTTGTTGGATAATATTCATCAATCTGTCCTGGGAATGTAGGGTCAAAGATATAGAATTAGAAGGGACTTTCCAGGAAATTTAGTCCAACTCTATAATTTAACAGATGAGGAAACTGAGGCATAGAGAGGCTTAAGTTACTTTCCCAAGGTCAAACAGGTTTCATCAGCAGAACTAGGATTCTAATGCAGGCTTCCTGACTCAAATCCTAGGCTGTTTCCATTGCACCTTGCAAATATCTAGAGAACTCCTAAACAAAAGCAACAGCCCATACCCTTTCCTCTTCCATACCCTTCACAGATGCATCCCCTCCATGCACAACTACACACAGTCAAAATCTATGCATGCACATGAAATCACACCCACCCTCTAATAGCAGATAAATATAATAAGCACAACCCTGGTCCTCCAATCCCTTAGGGCTCATGCATCAGTCAGTCAATTATGATGCTATGGTTTTCTCCAAAAGATAGACCACTTCTTTATTTCTTTGACAAGACTGTGCAAAAAAAGCGCTGCTTGCGGTGGGGAGTTTGTGTGTCTAGAGCTCTGGCAGCTCTAGGGCTTCAGAAGCCCTAGGTCTGCGTCATTTGCTATGGTTGTTGGTCTTACCATGGTTGGCTGATGCCCGTCATTCACTGCAGTATGCTATCCCAGCAGCAAACAAGGTGACCCCTCTGGCTTCCAGGGTTTCCTGTTTTCCAAAACATACACCACACACACATATATATATACATATATGTATGTATGTATGTATTTGAATAAGAATGCCTGGAGAGATTGGCAGTTCCTTTGGAAATAAAAACAATTCATACACTATTAAGAATTTGTCAGGGTTGGGGTTTTTTTTGTTTTTTTTTTTGTTTTTTTGTTTTTGTGGTTTTTTTGCTCTGATGTAGGGCTATGAAAGGAGAGCTAGAAAAGTGTGTAGGGCAGTGTGATTATTTTTTCCCTGAAGAAGAGAAAATCATTCTTAGCCATCTGTATCTGCATGAAAAGAAAAGAAGTGAATCCTTCAAACTTAGAACTTTCATCTACTGTATAAAAACACTGCCTTTTATCATTTAAAGCAAAAACATCAGTGGAGAGAGTTTTCTCAACTTCAAACTCCAGTTTCACAACATTTTTCTATCAATAGGAAAATGCTGAGGACCGTCTCTTCTCTCCCTTCACCCCACAAGAAGAAAAATAAAACATCTTAGTACCACCCCCTTGAGAGGCACAAAGACTTTCTCAGTCAAATGTGTCTTTCAGAAAAGAAAACTTAATTAAAGGAGATGCAAATAAGTCTATTGTTTTGAGATAAAATGACTTGGGTGTAGACCCCCAATAGAAGCCCATCTGCTAGGCTCTTTCTCCTTGCTGAGGTGATGAGCTAGGGACCTGGGCTTCGGTCTCTCATGACGGCCTTACTAAGATGTGAGTCTCTTAATGGAAACTCTCCAAAATAGGGCATATAGGTCAAGGAAACCTATAACATGAGTTTGTCCTAGGAATGACGGAACTCAGCATCTTTTGTCCACATCAACTTCTTTGGTTGTCCTTTATGAGGGACAACTGAGGCAGGATGGGAAATGTTAGGTAAGCCAGGATTTTAATGCTAGATGGTACCTACAACTTGATCGTTTAGACTAGTCTCCTCATTTTACAGACAAAGAAAGAGAATCCAAGAAGGGAAATGCTTTGCCTGTTATAGCTGTAGCTAGTGACAGAGCCAGGACCGAAACTAGTGTGGACAGAAGCAGACAGAGTTAGGGCTTTGGAGTCAGAGGACCTGGGTATGAATGCTATCACCTCCTACTTGTGTGCCCTCAGACAAGTCATTGAATCCTTTGAGTCTTTATTTCCTGTGTGTAGGGTGATGAAAGGATTGGCCGACTTGATCCTAAGGTCTGTTCCTTTCTAGTTCTAAATCCTAAGAGATCACAGCCTCCCTGAGCCTAAGCCTGTGTCCTGTATCCACTGCCTGTCACTTGGGCCAGAGGTACTTGAGCTAATGACATCTTCAGATAAGATCACTTTTAGAATTTTCCTTAAGGGATAGTCTGGCCATCATGAGGCCATTTTCTCTTTGCACAGAAGTATATTTTCACATAGTAGTTAAACTTCTGGAATCACCCAGTAAAGCCCTATGAGGAATGCATGTGGTAAGTGATCTATTTTTCGTATATTCTGGTTAGTTTCTTTTTCCTTTCCAGAACAAATGCTAACTTCATTTATTTGTCTGCCCTGGAAGGGAATAGTATGAAATAATGGTTACTGAATATCTCCAAGGTTAAAAAGGATCATAAGGGTATAGATTTAAAGCCAGAAGAGGTCAGTCACAGAGGCAACTGAGTCTAACCCCTTCCTTTCAGAGATGAGAGAACTGAATCACTGAATAGTTAAGTGACTTACCCAGGGTCACATAGCTTGTAATTGTCTAAGGGCAGGATTTGAGCCCAGGTTTCCTTGACTTTAGGTCCAGAAAGCCCTATCCATGACACCATGATAAAGTCAGTCCATCACTCAACAAGCATTTATTAAGTGCTTATCATGTGTAGACACTATGGATACAAAGAAAGAAAATAACTTTCCTTAACCTCAAGGAGCTTTCATTCTAATGGGGGAGAAAATATGTGCATAATTTCTCCTTTCTGAGGTACTGAGCTAGGGACCTGGGCTGCAGACTCTCATGATGGCCTCACTAGGATGAGAGTCTCTTAATGGAAACTCTCCAAAATAGGATATAGGTCAAGGAAACCTGAAACACAGTCCTAGGAATGACTGAACCCAAATTCCTGTACTACATGTTACCCAGCATCTTTTATCCATATGTTTTATATCTCTATCTGTATCTATATATAATATACACATGCGAACAGCTAAGTGATAGAGTAGATAGAGGGTCAGGCCAGGAGTAAGGAAGACTTATCTTTGTGAGTTCAAATCTGACCTCAGACACTTACTAGCTGCATGATGCTGGGCAAGTCACTTAACCCTATTTATCTCAGTTTCCTCATTTGTAAAATGAGCTGGAGAAGGAAATGGTAAGCCACTCAAGTATCTTTGCCAAGAAAACCCTAAATGGGATCAAGAAGAGTTGGGCATGACTGAAAAACAACAACAATCCACAGAGTAAATGGAAGGTAATCTCAGAGGGAAAACATTGTGGGGAATGGGGTGAGAAAAACTTTCTGCAAAAAGTGAGATTTGACCTGAATCTTGAAGGAATCCAGAGAAGCTAAGAGGTAGAAATGAAGAGCAAAGTATTCCAGGTCTGGGGCACAGTTAATGCAAAAGCACAGAGCAGGAAGATTGAGGGCCATATGTGGGTAAACCAAGTATAGGCTAGTGAAACTGCATATTAAAGTTCAGGAAGGGGAGTAAAGTGTAAGAAGATTGGAAAGGTAGGACGGGTTCAGGTTATGAAGGTTTTCAATTCCAATTTGTTGTTATTCAGTTGTGTTCAACTCTTTGTGACTCCATTTGGGGTTTTCTTGGCAAAGATACTGGAACGGCTTGCTGTTTCCTTCTCCAGTTTATCTTAACAACTGAGGAAACTGAGACAAACACAGTTAAGTGACTTGCCCAGGATCACACAATTAGTAAGTGTCTGAGGCTAGTTTTGAACTAAGGAAGATGGGTCTTCCTGATTCCAAGCCCAGTGCTCTATCCACTGCTCCACCTAGTTGCCCCATTCAATTCCAAACAGAGGACTTTTTACGTCTTAGATGTAATAGGAAGTTACTAGAATTTATTAAATACTGAGGTGACATTGTCAAACCTGTGCTTTAGGAAAATCACTGTGGTTGTTGAGTGGAGTATGGATTGGGGTAGGGGAAGACTACAGGCAAAGATACCAATTAAAAGGCTGTGTAATAGTCCAGGTGGAGGTGAGAAGTGAGAGGTGAATAGAGCTGAGTGAGTAGAAAGAACGTTGGTGAGAGATTTTGTAAAAGGTAGAAACAATAAGATTAGACAATGCACTGAATATGTGGAATGAAAGTGAGTTAGGAGTCAAGGGTGAGACCTAGATTACAAGTCTGGGTGATTGAGAGAATGGCAGTGGCCTCAACGGTAACATTGAAGTTGAGAAAGGAGAGTCTGTGGAAAAGACTGAGTTTTGTTTTGAACATGTTGAGTTTGAGATGCCTTTGGGGCATCTAATTTGAGATGTCCAAGAAGAATTTGGTAATAAAAGACTCGGAGCACAGGAAAAAGACTAAGGCTGGAAATATAGACTTAGCAATCATCTTCATAGACATGATCATTGAACCCATGGGAGATGACAAGATCAAATAAAGGGTGAAGAGAAGGCCTGGGACTGAGAGCGTTGGAGTACATTCACGGTTAGTGGATACGACTTAAATAAAGATGATCAGCAAATGATCCTGAGAAGGAGGGAGGAGAACCAGGAGAGAACCTAGGTGTAGGACAGCCAGGAGGAAAAGGTGATAAGAATATTAAAGGCTGCAGAAAAGTTAAAAAAAAAAAAGGACTGAGAAAAGGCTATTGGATTTGGCAATTAAGAGATCCATGCTAACTTTGAAGAGAGAAGTTTCAGTTGAATAATGAAGTCAGAAGCCAGACTGTAGAGTGTTTAAAAATGAATGTGAGTAGAAGAAGTGGAGACAGCTAGTGTAGCCAACCTTCTCAAGAAGTTTACTGAAGAAGGGGAGGAGAGGTAGAGAATTACTAGAAGGGATGGTCAAATCAGTGAGGACTTTTTAAGGATAAGTGAGATATGGGCATTTTTGTAGGAAAATCTTTGTGGGAAGGAGCCAGTGAATAGGGAGACATTGAAGGTAAAAGGAAGAATGGGGTTGATAGTGGGGGCAATCTGTTGGAGAAACGGAAGGCAGGATGGGATCAAGGGTGCATGTGGAGGGGATTGGCCTTGGCAAGGAGAAGGACCATATCTATCAGAGATAGGTGTGATGGAGAGGGTTAGGGAATATGTCTGAGAGATGTGAGAAAAGAAACTCTTGGCGAATAGCCTATAGACTAGAATTTTTTCTGGTGAAGTATAAGGTGAGGTCCTCAGTTGAAAGAAGAGGGGGATGGGTTCCAATGGGAGGTTTAATGAAGTTGGAATATCCTTTGTTGGTGAGTGGGATAGCAAATGGATTGTGGAATGTATAAAAAGATTACCTTGCTGCAATAAGGGTCTAGTTGAAATTGTGTAATATAAATTTGTAGTGGATCCATTCAGCACAATTTGGTGATTTTCTCCAGGTCTGCTCAGCAGCATGTGAATAACAGAAAAGGAGGTAGATGGCAGGAGTAATACATGATTGGGATTTGGCAAGATGTGACCAGTGACAGGGCAAGGAGACAAGGGATTCAAGAGTAGAGGATAGTAAAGAATATAATTGATTCACCAAAGCATGGTAGAGATAGGAAAGGGAAGAGACAGGAGTGATGGCTGGGAAAGAACTGAGAAGCAGAGGAATTTGAAGGTCATAGTGAAGAGAAAGAAAAAGGTTAGGGGTTATGAGGCATAAAGAAACATGGAATAATAAAAGAGCATGATTAGAAAAAGGGATTTTGTAGTATTCATGAATGTGGAAGTTTAACAGTTATGGATAATAGCAAGATCATGCAACTATTCTGACTGAGTCCATAACAAATTTATGTTACACAACCTCAGCTGGGTCCTCACTGCTGCTAGGCACTCTTATTGACTCACTATCCCACTCTTCACAGTGGCTCTCCCAAACTTTGTCATCCCTCCTCAAACCTCTCTTGACTCTATCTGCCTCCACTTTCTCAGCTGAGAACTTTGCCTCATATTTTACAGAAAAAATTGAAGCCATTTGCTATGAGCTCCCTCCTCTCCCTTCTTCCTCATCTCCTATCACTCAGATGCCTTCTGCTCACTATCTCCCCCTTCATTTCCATCTCACATGATAAGTCTTACTCCTCACCAAGGCTAACCCTTCTACTCTTTAAGGGATCTCATTCCATCTCGTTTTCTTCAACACACTGTCTCTTCTGTCTACCCTCATCTTTCACTTATTTTCAATCTTTCTCTGTCTACTGGCTCTCCCCATTGCCTACAGACATGCCCATGGCTTCCCCATCCTGAAAAATCCCTTCGTTGATCTTTCCGTCTCCCCTAATTATCATCCTCTATCTCTTCTGCCCATTGTACCTAAACTCCTCAAAAAGTCATCTTCAGTAGGTCCCTCTACTTTCCTCTCACTTTTCACAACCCCTTACAATAATACAACTTCCAGCCTTATCATTCCATGGAAACTGCTCCCTCCAGAGTTATTGATGACTTCTTCATTGCCAAATCCATGGCCTTTTCTCAGTCTTCATTCTCCTTGACCTCTTTATAGCCTTTGAGAGGAATTGTTATAATACTATTGTATTAATAACTAATTATTAAGTTGCAATCCAGGCCTTGATCCTTCAATTTTTTTTCCTCAAGGCCCAGCTCCTTTAAAAGGTCAGTCTATCTCTGAAGGACGTGACTGATTATGAGAATTCTCCTACCCCTCAAGGAACATGCTAGTCAATCTTGAGCAGGACCTCACCCAACTAGGAGACCTAATTTCTTTTTTTTTTTTCCAAGGTGGAGTTTTATTATATAGAGACATATATTTTCCTTATCTAAAAGTACAAACATGGATTATGCTTTTTTCATTGAGTATTCGGATAAAATTCTCTCCCTATGAGAACTCATATCTATCATAGGAAAAATCTGGTCTATTTATACTATACTCAATTCTAGGATTCCTAATTTTTGTTTAGACAGAGTATAAACAGAATCCAGTCTGGGAGAACCCTTATCCTGAGGGAAGGAACCCCTGTCCTTGTTCCCTTCCATTAGAGTTTAGGGTGACCCTGCCCGTGAAGGAAAAAACCAGCCAGAGAGGTCGGGATGGAAATGGATTCCCCTGCCCAGATGGCTGGAGGCTGCTGAGTCTCTTGATCAAGCCATATTCTCAGCAGGAGGAGCTGAAGACTTTTAGCCCACCTCCTCATTAAATGTCCACCAATTAGGGTTGACTTACACTTGTCAGAGGAATTCCCTTTCAGAAGGGTTATTTAAGGCTTTCAGGGTCTTCACTAGGGGTCTTTGGTTACTGAGAGAAACCGTGGTCATCAATTTATAGATTATTAGCTAGCCTAATTAATAAATTGATTGTCAATTACTCAGAAACTCTGCCTCTCAGGTTTTCACTCATCACCCTTTTGACACTGTTGATCACTTTCTCCTATTTGATTCTCTCTTCTCTCTAGGTTTTTGGGACACCACTCTCTCCTCATTCGCCTTCTATATGATTGATTTCTCTTTCTCTTGCCTCCTTTGCTGAATCCTCTTCTAGATCATGCTCTCTAACCCTAAGTGTTCCTCAGGGTTCAGTCCTGAGCTCTCTTCTTTTCTCCCTTTATACTACTCTATTTGGTGATCTCATCATCTCCCATGGATTTAATTACTATCTCTATGCTGATGATTCTCAAATCTATCTCTTCTGCCCCAAATTCTCTACTGACCTCCAATCTCCCATCTCCAGCTGCCTTTCAAACATCTCAAATTGGATGTTCAGTAGGCATCTTAAACTCGACATGTCTAAAATAGAACGCATTATCTTTCCTCCTAAATCCTTCTCCCCTCTTACCTTCTCTATTACTATAGAGGGCAACACCATCTTCCAATCCCTCAGGCTCATAACCTAGGAGTCATCCCGGATCCCTCCCTATCTCCTACCTCCCTCCCCTCCATATCCAATCTGTTGCCAAAGCCTGTTGATTTCATCATCTCTAAGACCCATTCTCTCCTCTGACACTGCCACCACTCTAGTGTAGGCTCTCCTCACCTCATACCTGCACTATCTATAATAGCCTACTGGTGGATCTGTCTGCCTCAAGTCTCTCCCCACTTCACTGAATCCTGCATTCAGCCACTAAAGTTATTTTCCTAAAACATATGTCCAACTATATCAACCCCCTACTTAACAAATGCCAGTAGCTCCCTATTGCCTCTAGGATCAAATAAGAAGTGCTCTGTTTGGTATTCAGAACCCTTCATAACCTAGCCACCTCCTACTTTTCCAGTCTTCTTAGACCTTAGTCCCCAACACATACTCTTCAATCCAGTGACACTGATCTCCTGGCTGTTCCATGAACAAGACACTCCACCTCTCTGCTCCAGTCGTTTTCTCTAGCGTCCCCCAAGCCTGGAACACTCTCCCTCCTCAACTCCACCTACTGACTTCTTCCAAATCCTAACTAAAAGTCCGTCTTTTACTGGAAAGCTTCCTCAAACCCTTTTAATCCCAGTGCCTTCCTTCTACAAATTATTTCCTATTTATTTTAGCTTGCTTTGTATACATTTGTTTGCATATTGTCTCTCCCGCTCCTCCCCCCAGCCTTTAGATGGTAAATTCCTTGAGGGCAGTTTACAACAAACCAAATTTACCAACGGGATTTTTAAAAGGTTGCTAAATTTGGATTGAATGACCCTCAAAGGAGGATGGGTTGCTGAGATTGCAGATTGAAAGTCTGGAAGGGAATAGGGGGTGAGGAGTATTCTCACTCCCCCATGATCCATAGCCGTCTGGGACAGGATGAAAGCATAGCCTAGGCTGAAAGGGGGGTGAGGGATGAAGTGTGACTATCAGGGAGTCAGGTCTCACTGAGTGCCGAAAGATGAAAGAACTAAAAAAAGAAAAAAAAGATTTAGGATGAAAGCAATTACTTCCTTTATACCTCCATTTGGTGCAACCTCTTCATTTTATAGATGAAGATGTTGAGGCTCAGAAATGTGAAGTGTCTGTCAAAGTCACACAGAAAGTGGCCCAGATCTAAATTCCAGTCCTCCAATATTTTTTTCTCACTCTTCAGTTTGACCTCCCATGTTTCCTTGTGTTGTCACAAGGAAGTCTGATGAAAATACCCAAAAAAGCAGACAAATAAAGAAAACCATGTAAAAGGATACTACATTTTACACTTGATTCTAAAAGAACAGCATAAAGAGAGCAATGGTGACTGACAGGAACATGGCCTGGAATTCTGGAAATATTCAGTGAAATTCCAGCTCTGGGTAAAAAGACTTGGATCCTAGTTGTAAAGGGCAGCTTTTGTTACTTACAACTTAGGAACTTCTGAAAAAAAAAACAACTGACAAATAATAGGTATGTCAGAGCATCAAATAATATAAAGCTCTTAAAAATGATTATATCAGAATTTGTAAATTACCCAGAAAAACTAAACTGTTTCTTTAAACTGGTCACAATACTGGAGCTTGAGTGTCATTGACTTTTATTTCCTGGTGTAGTGACTCCTCTTTATCTAGGTAAAGCTTCAGGGATGGAGTATATATAAATATAAGATGTGACACGATTAAGGCCAAGTCCTCTCTTGGAGTCCTGTTTCAGATTTACACGTTCACCTTGTTCCCAGGGTAGCCAGGAAAGGGACTCTTTGGCAGAGCCTGCCGCCCTAAGTCTACTCTGGATTAACCACAGGCTCACATATACATAGTCCTCTCACTGGTCTACCTGCAAGAGAATATTGTCTTCCTGCTCTCCCCTCCACAATCAGCTTCTGGGATCAATTTGAAAATCATTTTGATGGTAGATCTTCGAAGTTCATTTTGTGGCTAGGGATCTTCCTGGTTCAATTATAACTGGGTGAGTGGCTGTCTTCAATATGCAGACAATTTCCCAGATGTTTAGGGTCTTACCAGACTAGCTAAAACCCTTCATGTCAGCCCTGAGTCTCTGAGCCTTTTTCTGTTTTCTATTAAAACGCAAATCCCACTTTTATGTACTTCCTCTATACAAGTGTACACTGCTTACTTTTTTTCCCCTTGAGGCCACTGAGCTTGGAGGGAGTCAGTGAACTACAGGGTAAGGTAGCCTCGAGCGCCATGGTTGGAAGATTCTAAGAATGTGTAAAGCCCTAAGAAAAGTAGATTAATATAACATGTGCTTGCTGTAAGGCACCTCTTACAATAAACCAGGCTTGCCCAGGGGATTTTTAAAAGGCAGAAGATTGTATGCAGAATAAACAATAAGCATAATTTGTGGTGCAAACTGAGAGACAGCTACACAAGGACTTAGCCCTAAGACTTCTCTAGTTGTTTGGAAAATCTTATGAGTTCTTTGTGTTGGGCAAGTTACCCTTGATGTCAAGGTCATTTGGTTCCTCTTCAAATACATGTTTGTGTGTGTACACAAACATATGTATATATATTTGTATGTGCATATATTTTTCCCACACACAAATATTATATGAACATATGTTGCTCAAAAGAAGTATTGATTTTCAAATAATCTCTTTAATATATGGAAATAGCACCTTTGTAGTTTGTTATTCCAATCTACCCACCCTCTCTGTTCCCTGCAGGTAAGGTCCCATTTTAAGGTTTCAAATCAGACAATATTGGGGGAGAAGGAACACCCCTCCCCCAAAAAAAGGCCAAACTTTTTTTTTTTTATAAAAAGATCAATGAAAAATTTATTTATAAATTTTTCACTCTGGGACTACCAGTCTATATCATACACTCAGGAAGATGCTGTGCTGTACAGACTTCATCCAGTTAGAAATGATCATATAGTGACCCATATACAGCTTCAATATAAGCCTAAAATTCTTAACATTAATTAACATAATTAAAAAGGTATTTGCATCTAGAAAAAAAAGTCTACAGAAAAACTCCTTTCTGGAGCAATCTGTGCATCAGCTTTCAATGTCTGCTTAACTCACTGACATTATCTTCTTCCAAAATAAAATCACCAGGGATGACTGCCAAAGATGACCAGTCATGCACACACACAAAAGCCTCCCTCCACCTGTCTCTTCTCTTCTCCCCCTCATTTTGGCATGAAGGGTCAAGCAGCACTATACGCCAAATAAAGGGGAAATCTCATTTAAATTTGAATTATTCACCATCCCTTTTATTTCTCAGAATCAAAACAATATGGGGTGTGGGGTTGCATAGAAAATTGAAACTATAGGGACTAGGAAGGGCAGCAGCTTTTCAGGACAGAAGTGATGCAAAAAAAAATACATCAGCTCACACATTTTCAGAGCAACCCCCCCTCCCCCCTTCCCAAGGTCTAATTTTCCATTTCTAATCAGGTCTACAAAGCTCCAGGAGGCTGAAGAGGAACAATACTTTTCTTAAAACTCACTCAGCAATTAACACAAGAGATTCACAGTCTTATAGGTATTTTATAAAAATATAAATATGGGTTAACATGTTGTCTTCACAACACTGGACACAAATCCCTTAAGAACTGGGTTTATAACCAAGATTTCTTTTTAAAAAAATCATCTAGAACTTGGCTTAACATATGTTAATATTTTATATTATGTCATAAATGTTATGACATTTAATTGTGGCAAATTCATTTATCTTTTAAAAATGTGCAACCATCTGGTAACTATAATAAAACTCACTAGAAAACGTATTGTTCCCCCCTCATCATTACAAAGGAGAAGCACCCAAATGCTGGAATTGTCTCCATTGCTCAAACAGAAAGTCTGCAAACCAAAAAAAGTTCTGGCAAATTACAGCATTAAATGAGAGATGCTTCCCAAAGGTTTTGTTTTTTTTTTTTAAACCTGGAGCTTTTTTCATTATAGCCAAAGTTTTCCAAAGAGAAAACTGCCCGTGAAAGCCATTAGCCAAAGCAGTGTTCAGTGCAATGAGAAAAACCGGCAGACTCAAGTTTTTAGTTTAAGACTAGAAAAAAATGCATATTTTTCCCACAAACCACATTGACCACTCACAATATTTCCAAACAAAAAGTAGGCTCACAAACCTCACCCACAAATATACAACATACAAGATAAATAGTTTATAACAATTTTAACACCTCCCCCCCAACCCCCAGTACATAACTATTTTGTTCCTTTAATCGTCATTGTTAGGGCCAAAGGAGTAGTCAGGGTCGGGGGAGAGAGAAAGAAAAGGTTTATATAGCAAGGAGATGGCAGTGATCTATCTCTTCTCTTAGTGCAGACACTCGGGGTGAACACACACACACACACACACACACACACACACACACATACACACACACGGCAGGGGGCCCCAGTTTGAATTTCTGCCTCCCTGCTGTCCTTGTGCCAGGGCAGTTAAGAGCAGCATTGCCAATTGGACGTGCAAGCCACTTTCCCAAAACGACGGAAGGTGGTTTCTTCTTTCCTCCTGTTTCAGCGTCAAAGAAGAGCGATCCCAAGTCACCAGATGGAGAAACCCATTCATTCGCTCAGGGTTTCCAAGCTGTTTGCGAGAGCATGGGCGGCAGGGGGAGCGCGTTCTTTGCTGAGTGCGCGTCTCGTCTCCTCCTCCTGCCTTCAAAGTCGGGCCCACTTCTTCCTTCCAGGCTCCTTCCCCCGTTTTCCTAACCCTGAATTCAGTCCAGGACTTACTAAACCCCAATGGACTTTTTTCCCTCGGAATACATTTTAATTTTTTTTTTTTTAAGGAGGGCCTGACATCGCTTCTGTGCTTTCTTGCTAAATTCAGGTGCACAGGGAGAAGGGGGAAGGGGGTGGATTTTACGACCTACTCCTAAAGATAACGTCCAATCTCCCCACCCCAACAAATTAGATCCAGAACCAGAGATCCCAAAGATTTGTATGCTGATGATGGATAGAGGGAGCCCTAGCCCTCCAAACATACTACAATCAAGGAAAGTTCTTGGTCTTAAGTTTTAAACCGTGGGAAAAAAAAGATCTTCCAGGTGGAAGCCACCCGCCCCGTGGACGTAAGCAAAAGATGCAAAATCCTGTCTCGATTTTAGATCCTAGGAAGGATTTTTGTTTTTCTTTTACTTTTTTTTAAGGAAGAAAAAATATGAAACCCAGATAACAGCGACAGGAACGGTTAAGTGTGGAAATGGGATCAATCTCTGTGCCAGAATACTTCATAAAAAAGGACAACATCCGGGGCTGGCTGGCCGGAGCCTCCCCTAGCGAGTCTGGAGAGCGAGAAGAGCGGGTGGGTGGTGGGAGAGGGGGCCACTCGCGGTAGCAGACGGCGTGTTCCGAGGAGGCCGAGGGGAAAGTCCATTTTTAAAGCATCTGACCAGATTTCTAACTGAAACGGCAAATACTCCTGTGCTAGCACAGCCGAGGTAGATGGCAGACAATTTTACAGTAGAAAACAAAACCAGAGTCCAGCCCCAGACACACCGAGGAGAGGGCTCCAGACGCAATCACGGGTCAGTCACCAAGGGGGATGGGTAGGGAGTGGGGAGGGCGTCTTGGGACAGGAGAAAAAGGAGTCCAAGCAGCTTTTGATGTTTAAAATGAAAATATTAGGATTTTTTTTTTACAAAAAAAAACAAAAACAAAAAAACAAACACAGAGAAATCCCTCCCCCCTCCCCCATGTCTCTTGCGCGCACACACTCATGCACGCGCACGCACACACACACTCACACACACAGAACACTCTTCGCTGAGCCGCAGCCTGCTCCGTGACCCGGACCCCCGGGGAGGTCTCCGGGCGCTTGGCTTAACGGATGTGGCCCGCGGGCCTCCTGCTCTGCTGTCCCCTGCTCCCAGTGTGCCTGCGCCCTCCCGGAGCCTAGTCGTGCGAGGGAAGGAGGGCGCAGAGGAGTTGCGGAAAGGCGCCCAGGCGGGTGCAGAGTGCAGTGTGCGGCGCCTCCTCCGGTTCTGCCCCCGGCCGGGCGGCGCCGGCCATCACCGGCCACTGGCCGAGTACTTGGCCTTGGTGATGAGGTATAACACGATGTCCTGGTGACCCCCGAAGGCGGCGATGTGCAGCGCGCTCCAGCCGTCGCGATTGGCCAGGCGGATGTCGGCGCCGAACTTGACCAGCAGCTTCACCAGCTCCAAGTTACCGTCGATGACCGACTGGTGCAGCGCCGTCTGGCCCTCGGGCCCGAACGAGTTCACGTTGAACTCGCAGTTCGTCATGTTCTGTAGCAGCGACTGCAGCTCCTTCGTGTTTCCCTTGCGCACCGCCTCCTGGAAGATTCGCTGGCTCTGAGGGGCCGAGCAGGTGGACAGCTCCGCCTGGCTCATGCTGCCAGGCCCGGCCCTGTGGCCTGGGACTGGGAAGAGCGCGGCGGCTGCGGCGGGGCCCTCCTCAGCTCCGGAGCGCGCGGGCTGGGCGCGGCCCCAGCAAGTCTCCAGGGTCGGGAGCTCGCTCAGGCGGCTCGCGCTTCTCGACCTTGCGGCTGCTGTCGCTGCTCTTGTTTCGGCGAGTGGCAGCGGCGTCGGTGGTGGTCGTGGCCCCGAAGCTTTAGGGCTTCGGCTTCGGCCCCTGTCTCCCTCGCGGGATGCAGGGGCGCATGGAAGAACCCGGCCACTCAGCGCTGCCGTCCTGGACACGGGCCCCCGGCACCGGCCGGCGCTGCCCGGGCCCCTGCGTTCGAGGGCGGGGGCTGGGCTCCCAGCCGGCTCGCGCCCGGGGGGAAGCCGCCTCCTGCCGCCACGGGGACCCGCCGCTGCATCCAGCCGCGCCGGGGGCCGAGCGAGGGGGCTGCTGCTGGGCTTCGCTCGGCCGGGAGAAGACTAGTAGGGCTGGGAAGGTGGGGGCAGGCTGTGGGGGGAAGGGGACCTCCTTATTACAACGCGGGGTGCATGTCCTGTCGGGTCAGATTCAAATACAGCCCCACGCGGCCTCTGCTCGGCTCTGTCGCGGAGATGCAACCTCGGCGCCTTTTAGGCTGCTTATATTTGCATAACAATGGTGCACCCGTGACGCTACCACCGTGCTGGGAGTGGGGCTGCTTATTGGGCTGCGACCCACGTGGGGGTGGGAGCCGGGGGCGGAGGGAGCGCGGTTAGCCTTTGGGGGGCGGGGTCACCCCCCAGACTGGCGGCTGGCGGGGAAGGAAGGAACGAAAGTAGAGATCTTTTAGGGGGTGGGGCCGGGCCCGGAGGAGGGAGAAGAGACCCCCCCCCCGCAGCTGCCCCTCTCTGCCAGACCCCCGGGGACCACGACCCCTAGGTTGGAAATGGCCAGAAGATTGGCCGCTGCCCAGCTACTCGGGGTGTCAAATCCCTGGATGCAGAAGGGACAAGGGTCCAAGAGCTGCGGGAAAACCCTCTGGTGTCGATTTCATTTGCGAGCTGCACAGGCAGAGGGAGCCAGCGAATCGGACAGCGGAGCGGGACGAACGGAGGTCCCCCGAAGGAGAAAGGAGTGTGATGAAGGTAAAAAGATGTCAGTTTATTTACCAGGCGGAGGAAGTTACACATGCTCACGAGATGCACACACGCACACAGATTCTGAAGTTGCATGCCTTTTTCTGATACTCATCCATCTTCAGCTCAGCATTTTCCTCGAAAATCAAGCACGGTGGAAGAAGCCACATTTTGGTATTTTATCTTTAGATGCACACAAGCTTGGTTTTATTTGGGGACCTAGTGGACTGTTGGATCCTTATGAAGTCAGGAGGATGATGTCTTGAAGTATTGATGGGAAGAGGCCTAGCCCACCAGCCCTTGCAGTGTTCAGTAATATATTCTGAGGCCAGAGAGGGAGGAGAAAGATGCAGGACAGGTTGGGGAGAGGTTTATTTCATTAATGAATAGCATCTTTTTTATTATTGGGTAGGGAATCAAGATCTAATTAACTTAGTCTGCTTCATTTTGAGTTAGGAGGTGTGTGTGCAAGTGTCTAGTGTGGGTATGGTTCTGAAATACCTATCCCTCAGTAATTAGCAAAAATAAAGAGCCTCTTCCTAAGATGCAACTTGGCACATTGGATAGAGAGCCAGAAGAACCTGGGTTTGAGTCTTGCCTTTGATACCTGGTGATTTTGTGACCCTGGGCCAATGACAACCTTTCAGTGGCCTAGGTCCTAGATTCTGGGCTACTCTTTTTAGATCTCTTAAGTTGTAGGGAAGATTTGTTGTCTTACCTTCAGATGGTAGTTCTCTCTACCCATGAAATGCTAGGTCCCTCCTGTCTCTATTGACTCCTAATTAAGCCCCTCAAATTACAGGAAGTTGAAGGTTAAAGCATGCAAAAAGTGGACCTCTAATCCTAGGCCCTTGAATACTACGACTCCAGGCTGGCCTGGAAACTACTTTATCCAAACCAAAACTGAACCCATTCCCACTGGATCTAAAAGCATCATCATCCACTCTTCTGACTGTTGAAATTGCTTTCTCAAGGTAAGTCCAGGGAAGAAGCTTACTGGTGAGATAGAATTCTGAAATGACTCATTTCTAAACAGTTTTTTTTTTAACTGACCAACATAACAGTCAACCTATTAAAACATGTTTGCAGGAGGAGACATTATTTGTCAAATTTTCTCATTAGGTTTTTACAGTTTATAGCGTGTTCTGTGGTCTCTGGAAATTAAAAAGGAATAATTTCTCAGAGTTTACAGAGTAAGATGCAGTCCCTTAATTGTCTGACGAGTTGTAACTTGTGTTCACTTTGAAGACAGCCCTGGAATTCATCTTAACGAGGTATCTCTCAAGTCCCCTGTAGGTTGGCTAAGACAAGAATTTGCACAATGGAGGAATCATTGCAGAGGATAGGAAATTTGGGAAAGTGAAAATTTTGGGGGGATGCTGAAGCCAGCATTCAGAAGAGCTGGGAAAGGAAGCAGCTGGTGTGTGCAGGCCAAGGCCTGGTTTTGGCTCAGTGCTCGATCACTAGCTTCCTTCAACTGTGTCCTAATTTAACTTTCCTGATGGTGAAATTGATGAGGAACTGAGTGTAGGCCTAGAACCCAATATGTCTTCCTGGGTGAGGTGTTATATAAAATAGATTCACTAGGGAAGATTATTTAAGAGCTAGGCTGAATATTGGCCTTGGATCTCAATCTGCTACCATTTTGTCTTATATGGGCTACATACAACTGATTTTCAAAGACCAAGGAGCCTTTTGCACTAGGATACAATAGTGTAAACTATAGTACATGGCCTATTATCAGGCAAAAGATTAGGTTCATAGATTTAGAATGGGGAAGGGACCTTCATAGTCAATCTAATCCAACCCCCTTATTGTATAGACAGAAAACTGAGGCTGATAAAGGTTAAATGACTTGCCCAGAATCATACAATAGTAGCAGAGGTGAACCTAGGTCATGACTCTGATGGGGCACTAATGATGGACCCCTAAAGGCCCTGGACTTTCCCACAGGCTCAGTCCCTGGCATTCACCTGAGGCATCTGGCCCATGCCAGCCCACCCCGATTACTTAATTAGCTTACTTGACACTTCTTAATCCAGTCTAGGCCCCTTTCTCTGTTACCTCTGGACCACCTCAGGCTATCGTATTAAATATCAGTCCCACCCTCATCAAATTCGCATATTCTTAAAATCTGGCCTGCCACAAATACTGCAGGTTTACTAGAAATCGTGCCCACCCAACTGGTGTCTTAATAAACTCATTACTTGGACTGAAAGAAGGCTTGAGTGGTCAAATTCTTTCAAGGCAAACTCTTACCCTGTACCCTTGTATTTCAGGGTTCCCAGCACCCCCAGACAGCAACAACTCCAGTATCATTTTTGTTGTACTACAGTTCTTTATATTGGATTGCGTTCATTCGTTCATTCATTTACTGAGTGCCTACCAAATGTAAACAAGGAGACTTGCAAGTATTGCCTGCTACATATCTTTAACTAGTACTTCTAATTTACACTGTCCATGTCCCAATTAAATAATTCAGACTTCACTTGGAGGCCTCTCCACCTTTTTTTTTTTGGTGAGGCAATTGGGGCTAAGTGACTTGCCCAGAGTCACACAGCTAGTGAGTGTTATGTGTCTGAGGTCAGATTTGAGCTTGGGTCCTCCTGACTCCAAGGCTGGTGCTCTATCTACTGCACCACCTAGTTGCCCCAGGCCCCCTTTCTTTAGAACAGAAGTGGGAAAGGGCAGATGCCTATTCAAAGGATACCCCTAAAATAATGAAAATCCCTGTTCTGACACTAATGACCTTTGTGCTTTTCTGGGCAAAGTCACTTAACCTCCCCAGGCCTCAGTTTCCCTTCATCTATAAAATGAGGGGATTGGACTAGATGGCTTTAGTTCTTCAGTTGAGATCTTATGAATCTGCATTTTTAGCATTCTTTTCTAAGCAATGTTCCATCCATTATCTCAGTTGATATTCAAAATTCAAGGAGGCTAAAGGTGCAATAACCCCATTTAAATGAAAATCAGCTTCATTTTATAGAAAAGGAAATTAAGGCTCCTCTTGAGAAATGTCGTGACTTGTCTAAGGGTGAATTCAACTGAGTCCATAATAGACCTGGAACCAGAAATCAAGTCTTCTAGTGGCTGAATTTGTAGCTATAAAAAAGAAGGAATATAAAAGAAGGAATAGAAGAAGTAGGAATATAAAATAAAGGATATAAAAGAAGGAATACAAAATTGCATCAGGGCAGAAATGTCAGAATAGATGAAATGCCTGAGAGGAGGCCACACTAAAGGTGTCCCTGTCATGATCCTTAGAGTCAGACAATGCTGTCAGTTTTCCAGCTTTTTCCACCCACTACTGGGGGTTGGGCATTGCCCTGGGAAGAAAGATGTACCTTCTGCTCAAATTATAGGTGGGGATGAGGGTCAAGGATCAACCTGTTGCCTGGAGGGATTGCAAGCTTGTGGAGGGTAGGGATCTCCAATCTCCTGCCCCTTCCCCAGCACAGGCATAAGTACATAGGGTTGAATAAATTCTTGTGAGGCAGAGTGGCGTAATGAAAAGACTGAATCTGAAGTAAGAATGTCTGTGTGCCCATTGGCTAATCACTAATCATACTAGGACTCAGTTTCCTCATCTGTAAAATGAGGGGGTTGAACTAGATGATGTCCAGCATCCCTTTTAGCAAAATGTAGCTTGTCTCCACTGAAAACAGGGGATAGTGGGGGAAACCAGTGGCTGGCAGGAGAAGGGATCCCAAAATGATTTGGCAGGTCAGACAGAAATGGCCTGTCTCAGCTGTATCCAAATGTTTCTGATACAGAGGTTGGGGTGAAAGGTAATGGGATGCTGAATGAATTCAACCGTACACTTAACAATGACTTCCCTCTACAACTTCAGAAGTCTGGGGGTAGGGGTGGGGTCCTTTCCTGACCTCCCCCACCCAACATGGAGGCTTAGACATGTTCTCTCTCTCTTGCTCTCTCTGTCTCTCTCTCTCCCCTCCCCGTCCCCAATTAAAGTGGTTTTGAAGGGCTGAGAAATCACCTATCTTTATACAATGTGAAAAAGGAGTTTTTCCTCTATTTTGTGCACTTCTTGGTGAAATATAGCAAGCTGTAGAGACCCTGGCTTCCAGAACTTGCCCCACCCTGTTAACTAACTAGTGGTTATTCTGGGATAAGTCTGTGAGAAGCAAATGAAGAAGTCATGGCTGAGGTTTTCTAAACTCATAGGGAAACCTGACTGAAAGTGACCAGGGAACCCAGCAGGATAAAGACTTTCAAATTTAGTCCTGACCACTGACTCTCTGAGCTCTTCATGCACATGGACAAGCAAAGCTGTTTTTTCAAACAAGCATGAGAACTTTAGTTCTAATTAGTTCCCCTTCCCAGGGCCAGTGATTGGATTACCTTGATGGCCAACAGCTATTTCATAGGAAAAGTTCTCTTCTCTCCTGCCTCCCCTCCCCCCCCTTCCCCCTACCTTGACAGCTTGAAAGTCACCTCCATCAAACCACACAGAAGCTCATATCTGTGTTTGGCCAGAACTAACTGCCTCCTAATATCTTCTAATCTTACTCCTCTGATCCTTGTTACTAGCCTATGGCCCACGATGGCCTCAAGGGCAGCTTAAGCAACACCTAGTGGTTGAAACAGTAGCCAACAATAGACACTTTGGTTGCACCAAAGGAGATATTAGTGAAATTGGAAGCTACAAAGTGTTCTACTAAGCAAGGCACAGTGGTGTCTTTATTGCTTTGAGTTGGCAGAATGTGTTTTGTGCATTCTTTCTTACACAGGCCTTGTGTATCCACTAAGCCCTTCTCTGATGGTCCTCCATGACATGGATGTGAGCCTGACCTTTTAAAGGCTGTATCCTCAAAATACAACATCTGGCAGCATCTCCCAGGCTGGAAGGGCTTCCTGTGTTGGCTCTGCAATAGACTGGGACAGTGTATCTGAGGACAGACCTCCATAAAGAGTGGAGAGGCTGCTCTTCAGAAAGTTAGCCACCAGGGGATGATTTTTCTTTTGGCCACAGCAGGCCATGAAATCGCCTACAAAGATGTGTGTGTGTGTGTGTGTGTGTGTGTGTGTGAGAGAGAGAGAGAGAGAGAGAGAGAGAGAGCTCGTGCAGAGCTAAGGCGGCATTGGGGGGGAGTAGGTAGAGGATTGGTGGTGTATAGAATATTTCCACTATTCCAATATTTCTGTGAAATCACAGAACTTTGAAGTAAAAACCTTTCAAGATTGGTGTATTGATTTATTTTATATTTTATTCTAGTTGCCCCATTTCATAGATGAGAAAACTGAGACTCAGGAAGGTGAAGATGTTCAAGTTGGTGTCAGAACCAGGACTTGAACTTCCCCCCACTAGGCTTTTGTATTCTTTGAGTCCCAGTCCAAGATGAGGGGGAAAGGTCAACCTTCATAGAACCAAGTAGGAAATGCTTCTGGCTGTAAAGATTTTGGTCCTGAAAGCCACAGTTTAGTTGTGCAAGCAGAAGGGCTTGCAGGCTGTCCTGGCTGGGGTGGCCAGACACTGAAGTGAGTTGAAATGACTTGGTGGATGTGGCTTGCAAGATGTCACAGTTTCCTGCCTGCATCATTAAATGATGAGGGTGGCACTGGGAAGATGCAGATCAGGCTCCTCCCTTGAGTGACCCACATGCCTTCTCCCGGAATTGCCTGCCTCACAATTGGACAATGGATTGTAAAAGTCTCACAACAACCTAGGATGATCCCCAGCAGCCCTCTGTGCCCCATAGTACTCAGAGGCACATAGAATGAATCCTCCCCCAGCCAGTCCAAATGGTCACTGAGCAACTGGAAAATGAGGGCAAAAAGAAGGCAGTGTAGTCAAATGGCTGCAGTGTAGTCAAATGGGTGGAAGAGAACTGAATCTTCTAAAACCTCAATGCTATTACCGGAGTCCACGGACTCCCTTACAAACCTCTGAAACTGTCCCTGGAGCCTGGCTGGTGTATTAAGGACTATGTTTCTGATTGGGAGCATTCTACTTCTTATAAGGTTGAGTCTGGGGGTGTCTTTGAAATCAAAGAAGACTTATGGGTTTAATGGGGGCTGAGAACCCACTAAGTGCATACCCAGGGGAGAGAGAATAAGAGAAAATCATCTGGTTATTTAATTCTTTGAGAGGCCCATGAGTGATGTGGAGGCACTGGTCATGCAGAGGACAGAGGGGAGAGCCTTCCAACTGGACTTTGAATACCTTTGGCTTCCTTAAGAAACCCAGATTTATCCCCAGGAAATATCTCAGGTTGTGAAATGTGTTTGATAACAACCTTATAAGGTCACAAAACATTTTCCTAACATAGAAGCCCTTCTCAGTCCACTTCCCCAACTTGCACTTGCTGGTTGGTGTTTCCAAAGAGTGGTTACTGTTCCCACTCAAGGTTCCCAGGATAAGTTGGAGAGGCTTGATTTCTAGTATTGTCACTCACAAGCCCCCATTGCTTCCCATTGACAGTCAGCTATACATAGTTAGGTTTTTTTAAAGAATATTTTACTGAACACCAGAAGTTGGTGCAGAACATCCCTAAGAAATCTGGGGAATATCTTCCATAAATACACAAATAAAAAGTCCAAGGGAAGAGTGGGTTTAAACTTAGGGGTATAATGGTGGATGGAACATACCATTTAGATAGTACAACAGGCACAAGTTGTAGAGAACATGTTCCACCAGAGGATAAACTCACAACCTGTGATTACTGGAAGTCCTTCCTTGAGTCCATAGGTGGCATTCTTTTCTAGTGCAAGGAGCCATGCTTCTTGAGGTTGCTTCCTTCTGTATCTGTAGCTGTTGGTGTTTGTCTTTGGTGTGCTTCTCTCTTTTTAGGTATAGCCTCTTTATCATGTGACCCTCTGTTTAGACTCAGTGTGTTTTTCATTTCTCTGTTAGATGCCTTGTCTCCTACTGATCCTTTTTCTCTGATGATATGGTCACTGTGTGTGTGTGTGTGTGTGTGTGTGTGTGTGTATGTATGTGTGCGCACGTGTGTACATGCACTGGAGTTAAATTTCCAGGGTTAGCATTTATATCTCAGAAATTAGCAAATGCTACAAACTAGGACTTTTGTTGTTGTTGTTGTTGATTGTTCCAGGGTGGGCCACATGTGGCCTCGAGGCCACATGTGGCCCTCTAGGTCCTTGGGTGCAGCCTTTCCACTGAATCCAAGTTTTACAGAACAAATCCTTTTATCACAAGGATTTGTTCTGTGAAGTCTGGATTCAGTCAAGTCAAACTTGAAGATCTAGAGGGCCACATGTGGCCTCCAGGCTATAGGTTCCTCACCCCTGGGTCCTACACTTAAGAAAGTAATGGAGAAAATGTTAATAATGCAAATTAAACCTAAAAATGTGTTGGGCTACTTCAGGGAGTCAGTTATTAAACAATTAGCAGTATACCCATGGATATAACACTCCCTCTGGTAGAGGTGAAGCCCTCCTGGGTTTGGAGTCCACAGATTATCTGGCTGATGCTGAATTACTTCAGCTATTTAGTCTCCAGGGGCATGGTTAGCTTACTTGATTAGCTAATCATCTATTTCCTTCTTGACCCAATCAAAGAGTTTTGTGTCTCATAAAGAGATCACGGGGCATATATCAAGTTACATATTTAAAACTTCATCATTACCCTTACACCGATCACTCTGGTTATTAGATAACATAAGTACTATAGTTCCTATTTTAAAGATGAAGAAACGGAGGCAGAGAAAGATGGAGTGACTTGCCCACGGTCTTACAGTAAGTGGTGGTGGTAGTAGAATTCCATCATAGGTATTTCTGATGCCAAGGCTAGTGTTTTTTCTCATGACACTATGTTGCTTCTTACTACTTTGTAATAGGTTCACCCAATTTCTCTGGCTCATACTAATAGCTGAAGTTTGTATACTGTTTAATGTGGGAGCTAGGTGGTGCGGTAGGGAGGGTGTCGGACCTGAGTCTGAGTTCAAATTCGGCCCAGACACTTACCTATGTGACCCTTAGTAAGTCACTTAACTCTCTCATCCTGAGTTTCCTCATCTGTAAAGTGGGGATAATAATAGCATCTGCCTCTCAGTGTTGTTGTGAGGGTCAAATAAGTTAATATATGTAAAGGAGTCTTCCATCCTTAAAGCTCTATATAAATGCTAGCTTTTATTGTTGGTGTTGCTCTTGTTTACAAAGTGTGTCCACAATCTCTGGATCTATAATATTGTTTGTTCCCCACCTCCTGTAATTTTTATTGATTTAAATTTTTTTATTAATATCTTTTGTTTTTATATCACATTTAATTCCAAATACAACCTTTCCTCCTCCTCTCTTTTTGTAACAAATTACTTTTTTAAAAAAAGAAAGAAATAAAAGCAACTCAGCAAAACACATTAGCTGAGGCTGTCAGTCTGTGTGATGTTCCACACCCAGAGTCCCTTACCTTGGCAAATAAGGGAGGAAAGTGAGTTTTCTAATATCTTTGGGGGACAAGCTTGGTCATTATAAATATACAGTTGGCTAACACTTTATATTACTTTACCCACATTATTTCATTAGATTTTCATGATAGCCTTGTGAAAATAGGTGCTAGTAAAAAAAAAAAAAAGAAAATAGGTGCTAGTAATATCCTCAAATTACAGATGAAGAAACAGATTAAGACCAGCCCAGGGTTACAGACATGGTAAGTGTGTGTGTCTTGGGGGGGGGTCGAATTTGAATCCAGGTCATCCAAGATTTCCAGATCTTCCTATTCTTATGGAAACCAATGTGCTAGGCACATTGTAGGTCCTCAATAAATGGTTACAGCACATCTACCCATTACCACTCTCTGCAAAAAGCTTCTCCTAGCCCTTCTTAATCTTAGTGCCTTCCCTCTGAGATTATCTCCCAATTTATCCTGTCTATATCTGATATGTACATAAATATTTTTACATGTTGTCTCCCACTTAGACTGTGAGCTCCTCAAGAGCTGGAATGTTTTTTTGTTTGTTTGTTTTTGTTTTTGTTTTTTTGCTTTTCTTTGTATCTCCAGTGCTTGTCATGGTACCTGGCCTATCACAAGTGCTTAATAAATGCTTCTTGCTTGCTTTGCCGCTGAGCTTCTCATAAACTTATCAGACTGTCCTTGCTAGGTGTGGGAAAGGCCAAATAGTAAAAGACACAAGATATATGGCACAGAAAGGCAAAACTAAACACTTGGACAGCAGACAGACCAGGAAAACGTGTTCAGAATAATGTGTTATTAGGTTTGGGGTGAAATAATGGTGACATCTTCCAAAATGAAAAAAAAATAGTCATTTAAAAATATCTAATAACTATGAACTTTATTTTTACTGCAGGGCTAGTCACATCATTTTACACATTTTACAAAACAAGTAACAAACACACCCCAGAATCTCATACTACGGACAAGTGAACTCAGCATTCTCTTTGAGCAAAGGTCACTCTCACCAGGAGGAGGACACTGGAAGACTCTTCCTAAGGGCTTGAGTGAAAATTGGGAAAGGGGAGAAAAACTCTATTGAGGTCCACGCTGGGGTGGGCAGAATTGGTGCCTGCAGACAAAGGCTGTTCTGTGATCTCAGTGTGGGAAAAAACTGTCACTGACAATTACAGAAACTCAGGCTATTAAATCAGTGAGGTCTCCCAGCTAAAGTTCCTTGGCTCTAGCATGCAATAGTTAGGGGCTTGGCTCCTGGATGCTCCTGCCTGGCCCATCTGTGTGAGCCCACACAGCCTGAGTCAGGGCCTGGCTGGTCCATATGGATCCCTATAGATCCCTATAGATCCAGTATCAGTGGTGAAAGATGAGGAAATGATCAGCCCCTCTGCCAACGACTGATCTGTGGCTATTCAGAGATGATAATAATAATAATAGCTGACATTTCTATAATGCTCTGCAGTTCATGAAGTTTTCTTTGTAACAATCCTTTTGGGTAGGGAGTGTGTTCATTGTTATCCCCATTATACAGAGGAGTAAACTGAGGCACAGAGCATAGCTAATAAATGGTGGAGCCAGGATACAGACATGTCTTTTGGCTCTAGACTCAGTGCTTTTTCTACCTCTTCACAGCTGTGGCCCAAGCAGCCAGCTAGACAGGATACTTTGCTTCCAAGTGCAAATTAGCTACAGAAAGCAGACCCCAGTTTCTGTTCCCAAGGAGCTTGGCAGTAGGATCACAAATAGCTGTAACATAAGGCTATATATAATATATGTATATTCCCCTAAATAGGTAGCTAATCGATGGGGGTGGTAAGAGAGATTCAGACCCAATGCTCTGTTAGTTTGGAGGAGTGAGCCCTCCAAGGAGGTCAGGAAGCCTTCCTGAAGGTGGTGACATTTGAACTGGTCCTACAAGGTTGGGTAGGACTTGAGTTGGGGGTGGGTGAGTGGGAGGCCAGGGAGGGCATTTCAGGCAGAAGGAACAATGTGAACAAAGGCAGGCAGGGAAGCATGAGTGACGTTTAGGGAATGGTAAGATTATAGTTGGGAGTGTGGGCTGTGTGTGGGGAGCAGCGGGAGGCAGAGCTGGAAAGGCAGGTTGGGATCACATTGGGAAGGGCCTTGCATACTTGGCCAATAGGTTTGTGCTTTCCCCCTTTGCCTCCCCAGTGTCTGGTACAGATTACTTAATAAATACTTGTTGAATTGAACTGAAGCTTGTAGGCAATGGGGAGTCATTGTAGGTCCCTGAGCAGGGGAGGAATATGATTGATCTGGCAGCCTGGGTACTAGATGGATTGGAGGGGGAGACACTCACTGAGTCTCTCCCACTGGCTCCCTGGTCTGGCACCTTGGGTGATGTATTGCATTTCCCAGCTTCTACCTCTTCAGTAGAGGATCCCATCATTCCCCCGGGCTTCTGTGTTTCCAAATCCTCACTTCTGATTTGTAATCTTTGGCTGTTGGGATGCCCCGCCAGCTTGGACAGAACAGCCTTTGATGAGCTTTACCCTCTCAGCTCCCCACCCCTGGATTTTCATGCCCACTGGACACTATCAACAGCCACTCCGGAGAGGCTGGGGGTGAGGACAACTCCACATCTGGAGAGCTTCAGGTCCAAAGGAAAGACATTTGTTCCAAAGGCGTGAGGGCAGGAAGGTATACTTTTTAATTTGCTTTTTCATTATTTGCTCTTCAGTCTTCTAGGAATCCTGATTAATTTTTCAGCCTCAAAACAAAAGGAGATCAATCACAAAAGCCCCTTTGGTGTGATATGGTGGTTTTGGAGTCAGAGGAACTGGTTCAGCTCCCAGCTTCACTAATTCTTGCTCACGCGTGATCTTGGGGACGTCACGCCCTCTCTGGGTCCTTTCCTCATTTGTGAAACGAGAAGGGCCACTAAGGTTCCTTCCAGTTCCAAATCAAAATGACCCTATGAATCCCAAATGTGTTGCTTTTAATAGAGAACAGTTCAATGCCACATTGTAGGAAGAATATTGGTAAGTGTGTCCAGAGGATGGGGGACCACAATGATGAGGGAAAACATGGTTCAGGAGTTCAGGTTAAAACCTGAGATACCGAGAAGAGGAGACTTGGGATGAGGGGGGAAGGACATGACCATTGGCTTCAAGCATTTGAAAGGCTGTTTTGGAAATAGACTTCATTTTCCTCCATCCCAGAGAGCAGAACTAGGAATGATGAGGATGGAAGTGCAGAAAAATGGTACTTTTTCAATAACCCTGTTGAAAAGTGGAATCAGCTGCTAGAAAGAGAGTAACTTCCCCATCAACAGGCTATCAAGCAGGAGCTATTATGGGAGGGGCATTCCTGCTTAGGTAGCCTGTGAGGATGATGAAGTCTGAGTCTGAGAATGACTTGCTGCTGGGCAGAAGCCCTTTTTACCACAAAGGCTGCTGAAAAAAAAAAATGGAGAAACATCAAACTTCTTTCCCAGGAGCCCAAGAGCAGAACATTTAAGCAAACCTCAGCTGTGTTTTCAGGGACAGGTTCCTTGTTCAAGGAGTCTTTTATCATGGCTTTAGTTCAGAACAGAAGCTGAACCCAGGGGGTGAAACCTCTTGTTTTCCCCTCTACTTACTGAATATTTAACCTTCATGAGTTTGGTGGGTCCAGTTATGAAACCAGCTGTTGCCCTGCTATATGTGGGGCAGGCTTAGCAATCTCCAGGTGAAAGATTTTATATGTGAAGTTTCCTTCCCTTGGTGTTTGTTTTGGTTCCTAAAGATTCAGGTTTGGTGACCTCCCCACTCCCTAGTCAGAGACATCCCTGGGCACCCCTACTCCACAAATGCTCTCACTGGAGTCACTCCTTTACCCCATTTCTTCCTGCTTCCTCCCCCTCACGAGGGCCAGTGACAGGGGCAGCAGGAGGTACAGAAAATGCAGCAATGAAGGTCTTTGAGAAGCACCAAGAACAGGAAAAGCAACTGGCAAAGTGGATTGAGGGCCAGCCTGAGAGAGAGGAGGCCTGGGTAGAGCCCTTGCCTGGCAAGTCAGTTAACCTCTCAGCAGTAGTGGAGCAAATGTTTTGTTTTGTTTTTTGGCAATGGGGGTTAAGTGAGTTGCCCAGGGTCACACAGCTAGTAAATGTCATGTGTCTGAGGTCGCATTTGAACTCAGGTCCTCCTGAATCCAGGGCCGGTGCTCTATCCACTGCGCCACCTAGCTGCCCCCTACAGCAAATTTCTAAGACTCCTAAGTTACAGATGAGTTGCCAGTCTGCCTCTGTGGAAGGAGGCACCACACTGGGAACTCCCCACACTGCCAAAGTATCCGATTTCCACACCTTTGAATTTATTAGATTGTAAGCTCCTTGAGAACAGGCCTCATGTCACATATTATTTTTATACTGCTACACTCGGAACACAGCCTTATGAATTGTAATGAGCCTTAAATAAATGTTTGTGAAATTGTTGTTGAATTCTCATCATGCCCAGACAGATGCCAGTAGCCCACAGCCTTGGGTAAATCAGGCACCACTGGCGGGAGAGTGGGTGGGAGGGGAATGCTGCAGAGCAGACCCCTGGACACCCAGAGAATGGGTGGTTTGTGCTGAAATTCTGGAGAAGGGGGTACCTGAAAGGCCTTTTCCTCTGGTTACTTTTTATAATTAATAATTCAATTTTGTCGAAACAACTGTTTAATTTGATAGGAACTGCCTTGTGAACCTAGCACCCTCCCTCCCCTGCTCTGTTTCCCTTCTGCAAAACTTTATGCTCAGACCACACAGACAAAAACCAGCCCCGGAGAAGAGAAGCCGGACAAGAGCCAGGAGTGAACAATGAGGCCTGCAGGCCACCTTAAAGGATTTCTGCCACTGGGGGAGGGGCCCGAGGCTGCCAGGAGGGGGTGGGGCTTCCAGTTAATTCATTAAAATGTGTCGGGGAGCGTGGGAAAGAGGAGAGCTTTTCTTCCCAGCAGCACAGAAACCCGGTAGAAAAGGCCGAGAGAGGATAGAGATCAAATAACAAACCGGCCCAGCTCGGAGCGGCAAACCAGGAGAGGAAGAAGGACTGGACACAGATCTGGAGCTGGGGCAGATGATCCCTGCCTGCCCTGTGTGCCCCCAAAGCCCACCCTGGGCCGTCCTGACCTCCCCTCCCCAGTCCCACAGCTGGCTGGCTGACTGGCCCTCCCTGTATGGCCCATTGCCCCTTGGGGCTTAGGAATAGAAATTGGTTCTAGGATGATGCCCCCGTGCCTCCAGGGACATTCCTTCAGTGGCCTTCAGGCTTGTAAACTGTGAGCATTCATTTCCCGCCTTTCCAGGAAACTCGTCCAGACAGATGATGAACTCCTGGACCCCGTGAGGGTGCAGAGGCTGGAAGGGCTTGGAGCTGGCAGCCCTGGGAACTTGGGGATTGAGCCCCCAAGTGAGAGAAGCCATACTAAAAGCCAGACCCCTTGGCCCAGCCCTGACCTCCCAACCTGGGTGTCAGATCCAGATTTCATACTTGTAAATACGTTTCAGAAAATACTGAGTGTGGGAGGGAAGGCTGCACTGAGAAGAAAACGGGCACCAGCCCTCTGAAGTCCTTCATTCCCATGGCAGTAGGCAGGCTCTTAACGAGGAGGATTCCCCACAGCAACGGCTAGCCTAGGGGTGACAGCTCTGTAAGCTTTGTCATCGTTATTGCTCATATTTATAAGCACTTTCCTCATCGTAGCCCTGTGGGAGTAGGTAGGGAAAGTACAGTAAGTACCATCATTTTACTGATGAGGAAACCGTCTCAGGCAGATGAACTGACATCCACCATTACATGGTAAAGATCAGAACCAAGGCCCAATATGCAGATCCGACCATGTCACATACACCATTAGATAAATATCAGTGGCTCCATGTTGTCTCCAGAATCAAATATTAAATCCTCTATAGGCTGTTCAAAGCCCTTCACAACCTGGCATTCTCCCACCTTTCCAGTTTCTTATACCTTAACCCACCTCTTCCTCTCACATACTCTGCTGGCTATCCAATGAGTCAGTGACACTGGCCTCCTTGCTCTTTTTCTCACAAGACACTCCCCCAGCCTCCAGGCATTTTCACTGACTGTCCCCCAAGCTCTACCTTCTCATCTTCCTCCATTCCCTGGCTTCCTTCAGGTCCCAGCTAAAATTCCATTTGAGGCCATTTCCAGTTGTCCTGATCGATATCCTGCCACTGGACCTAGATGGCTCTGGAGGAGAGAGTGAGACTGGCGACCTTGCACAGCCCTCCCTCACTTAGATCTAATTCACATGCAAGTCGTGGCATCTTCCTGATGTCATGGTCCTATTTGAGAATGAAGGACAAATAACAACAAAATTCCATCTTCTATGACAAGCCTTTCCCAGCCCCCCTTAATACCAGTGCCTTATATTGATTACCTCCAATCTATCCTGTATATATCTTGTTTGTACATAGTTGTTTTCATATTGTCTCCTCTATTAGACTGTGAGTTTAAAAGCAGAGACTGTCTTTTGCCTCTCTTTGTATCACCAATCGTTGGCTTGGCACACAGTGGGTGCTTAATAAATGCGACTGACTGACCAACTCTTCTGACTCTTAACATCTAGGACTTCATCCCACCCAGCTACAGGAGCCACACCGGTCCTAGGGAGGCAGCTTCCACATTGGCTCGGTCAGGAGGAGATAGTCATCTCTCAACCTTCTTAGAGGGGTGTGTGAATGTGTTCATATGTCTGTGGGAGTGTGTATAAACATGAGTATGTGGATGTGTGGATGACTGGATAGGGGTGAGGGGGTATACTGGTGTATGAATTATATGTATGTGTGAAGGCACATGTGGGCAGTATAGTAAATTGGATGGAGAGTTAGGATCCTACCATTTGCAAGTCCCTTAAACTGCCTCCAAGCCCCAGCTTCCTCATCTGCACAATAATCATAATTGTAGTATCTCACTCACAGGGCAATTGTAAGAATCAGATTGACTTATTGTATAGAAAGCACTACCTAAATGTCAGTGCTTATAAATGTGACTGCATGTGTATGAGTGTGTGAGCATGACTGTATATGTACAGATAGCATGCAGTGCATACATAGGAATATATGTGCTACTAGGTGGACACAGCTCTAGTCCTGGAATCAGGAAGACCTGAGTTCAAATTTAATCCTGTACACTAATTACCGTAAGACACTCAGCTAGACTGAAGAGACAGAAGGAACCTTAAAGCTAATCTACTTTATTATTGCTGTTAATAAGAATTCACATTTCAATAGCACTCTAAAGTTTAAAAAGGGTTTTCTTCACAACAAAGCTGTGGTGAGTGTGTAAATAATTCGGGCAGTATTATCTCCATTTTATAGAGGAGGAAAGTGAGAGGTCATGGACCAGACCATCACATTAGAGCTACAAAGGACCTTAGAAGTCAAGTCCAACTGCCATTTTACTGATGAACAAAATAAGAGTGAGCCAGTTTTTGTCCTTCCCCTCCCCCCCATCCACAAATGAGGAAACTAAGGCTCCAAGAAGCTGGGGTGGGGGGACAGGGAGTGATTGGCTAGCTCTTCTGACTTCTTTAGAAATAAAAGCCCCCAGCCACATCCAAGGGTAGGCTTGGAAGGCACAGGCTGGGTCACGTTGAGAGCAGGGACTTTTCAGGATGCAGCTGGGGGAAGTTGACTTTTTTTTTCTACTCAGTTTTGTTGGCTATTGCTATTGGGAATGATTTTAAGTCCAATTTCCTCCTGATATTCAGTCAAGGAGCTGTTTCACAGATAGACCTTTCTCCTCTCTCAAGGGGAGAGCTGGAACATAAAGGTTTATAGCTGGAGAAGTAGCATTCTGGATTCAAATGTTACAAGTTGCTATTGTACAGAATGTACTTGGGTCAGAGTCCAGACTTGGAAAAGTGGTCTTAAGATGTTGGGAGGATTGTACACGTATAACCTATATCAAATTGCTTAATGTCTCAGGAAGGGGGGAGGGGAGGGGGAGAATTTGGAACTCAAAATTAAAAAAAGATGAATGTTAAAAATTGTTTTTACATGAAATTGGGAAAAAAATTAAATATATTTAAAAAAGAGATGCCAAGAGGCATGTTCAAAGAATAGAACTCAAAATAGCAAAAAGATGAAGACAGAATTAAGGACAAAACCAAACAAAAACTCCTTTCAGTGAGAGAAATTAGAAGCTTAGGCTGATTCTTACATCTATATCTTTTCTAAGGTTGATTAAGTATCAGCTCAATTAGGGAGTGATTATGTATGCTTGCATATTTGTATAAACACATATGGCATCTGTGAGTACACATGTGAGCTGCTCCCGCTAGTGTACTTGGGTTTTATACGATTCCCAACATTCTACCCCCTCCCCACCTCCCCTTTTCCTCCTCTTCTTCTTTTAAATATCCTCCTTGTCTCCGTTTCCCTTCCCAGGGGAGTATGGGATTACTCACCATGAGTTGAGGGCTGAGGGGTCAGACTACATCTGGAATACCATGTTCAGTTTTGGGCACCAGGTTTTAGCAAGGACATGGACGGAAGCAAGTTCAGAGGCCTGTGGCCAGGAAGGTGAGGAAACTGGAGACTGTTCCATAGGAAGTTAAGCTGAAGGAATTGCCCTTGGGAAAGACCCTTCCTTCCTCTGTTAGGTGGAGTATAAAGGACGGGGGAGTCAGATGGCCTGGGTGTGAAGCCTGGCACTGCCACTATCTGTATGATCTTGGACAAGTCACTTCTCTGGGTCTCCATTTCCTCATCCATAAAAAGAGGGGTTGGACTAGATGACCACCAAGGCCCCAGCTCAGTCTTCTCTAGATCACTGACGTTGGGGGGAAACCCCTTAGAATTAGGGCTATCCCTTTGGAGATGGGAGGTTCTCTGTGGTTGCTGGGTGCCTTTAACCAGAGACTTCATGAGCGCTTAGAGGAGATTTCTGTTCAGGTATGGTTTAGGATTAAGTGATATGTGAGGACCCTTCTAATTCTGAAATTCTAGTCCTTAGTCCCTGCTCTCCTGTGAATGTGGAGGAAATCTCTTGCTGGAGATGACTGGGGCAGTTGGCAAAGAGAAGTCTGTGTTTGTCTTGTCTAAAAGCAGCTACTGGGCTTTCACTACTCCTAATAAACAGGTAGGAGGAAAATCTGACCAATGAGGCCCAAGGACAAGCATTGAAATGAGGCAGTTTGAAGTGTGGTGGGAGTGCTGGAGTTTTCTCCTGTGTACTAGTTGTATGACCTTGGGCAAGTCATTTAAGTATTCTGGGCCTCAATTTTCCCATCTACAAAATGGGGATAATAATACTTGCACCACCTGACAGGGTTGTTGTAGGGACTGAATGAGATTATACGTATAAAGGGCTTTCTGAGTCTTAAAAGTACTATGTAACATATCAATTCTGATTTGTTAATAATAATAAATGATTCAGTTAAGGTCATCCAGTCAGTGGCCAAGTTGGGAATGGGAACTCCTGATTATCAGGGCATCATGCTCTAACCTTCAGGTTCCCTTGTGGATGAGGCCTGAGGCCTCTAGTCTAGCACACAGAGGCATATCCAGTACTCAAGTAGCCTTTGCATTCATGGGGGTGAGGGGGACCTGTTAGGTGGTGGGAGGAAGGCTCTCTCCTTTGCCCCTACTATACCCATTCATAAATTCGGAGCTAAGCCCCACACCTGAGAAGTCTTCCTTAGTAAAAAGAACACAGGTCACTGGGAACACTAGCAAGGGAAGTGCTGGCTCTCCTTCTGTCTGGGTCCCTTGAGAATCAGCTGAATCACAGAAGGTAACTTCAGGCCGAGGTATTAAGCCATTGACCCAATAGAAAGCCAAGAGGCTTTCTTCCCCTCCCCCCCCCACTTGGGGAGCCAGCCAAGTACACAGTGAGGTTTGTTTCCGATCCAGATTACACCAGGAAGGAAGTGTGCCCGGAAAGGGATGTGTGGGGAGGGGAGAGGAGACACATTCCTGGTGGATGAGAAATGGTGTTTGTACATTCATTTGTAAAGTGCAATGAGAATCAATGCCAAATCCTGCTCAAGGGGAGACCTTTGGAGGGGAGGTTTGGGAAGCAGGGGCAAGCTCATCTGGAAAAGCAGTTCCATCCCTGTCACCGTGGAAAAGCACAGGCAACGGGGGACCCCTCTAGGCATTGGATGTGTTTCCTGGGCAACCAATCTTCCAGCATCTCCCAGATTCTAATAGATTGAGAGTCAATCCCTCAGAAAACAAACAAACAAACAAACAAACAAAAAGAAACCCCTTGCAGGCACAAGGTGGTTTGCAAAGACCCAACATTTCCCCTTTTCACTTTAGGCTCAAAAAGCATCTCTAAAAATAGCTGCAGATTCTCCAAAGACCGGAGGGAACCACAGCCGTGGAGAGGTGTCTGTGATGGCAAGGTAGTTCAGGGTAAAGAGCATTGGAGCAATGGCTAATCACAAATTCAGAAGACTGGGGACAAAGCATGCCTTCTTGTCTTTCAGCATAGGGGTGGTGGACTGTGAGTGAGCCAGGAGCCATATGTTTTCAGATCTGGGCAGTATATTAATTTATCTTGTTAGACTTTGCTTATTTGTTACAAGGGAGGGCTCCATTTATGCAGTGAAGGAGGGAGTCACTGGAAAATGACTGTGATCTTAAAAAAAAAAAAAAAAGATCTTCAATAAAACATTTAAAACAAAGAGCATTGGATTGGGAACCAGAAAACCTCTGCTTGCATTTCAGGTCTAGTTCATAGAATTCACATAGAGATCTACAATGGATCTTAGAGATCATTTAGTCCAACCTTATTTGGCGGCGGAGGCAACTTTGGTCCAGGGAAAGAAAGTGACTTTTCTAAGGTCATAAAATGCCCAAGTAGAGACTAAGATTCTGTAAACCTCAGTTTTCTCATCTGTGAGACCAGACTTATACCACGAGGGTTTATAAAGCACAGTATAAATCTAAGCTATTAATGTTATTTTACACGGTCCTATTGAAGGCTTGATGAAAACAAACAAACAAACAAAACCCTAAGGCCTTGAATTAGAGTAAACTGATCCCGTCCTACTAACATTAGACCGATTAAGGAGGGAGGCTGGGTCCCTTTGATGTTTACCCCTTATTCAAATCTAGACAATTTATTACTTCCTTGAGGACGATCAAGGCCAAGTTTCCCGGCTCTGGGCTCTGGCGCCCTGTTTATTGTAGCAGATAATGGGAGCCAGGCTCTTACTTCTGACAAGCCGCCTAAAGGTGGGGTCCTAACGAGAAAAGGACTGAGCTCAAGGACCTGTTATCTCCTTAATTGAATTGTTAGAGAAGAAATGATACTCCAGGCCCTTTGGTGCTCTGGCCACTGTTGTGTGGCAGGGGAGGAGAAATAGGAATGTGGTGCACTGGAGAGAATGCCTGATCTCGAGTTAAGAGACCTGGGTTCAAATCTAAGCCCTGACACTTGACAGTTGCACGGCTGCAGGCCAGTCCTCCTTGACCTCAGTTTCTTCATTGGTAAAATGGGCACTTATTAGGTACCTGGGTGATCTAAGGACAAGAATGAAATTGTGCCTGTCCTCAAGGAGCTTACATTCTGGTGGATGATAAGACATCTCACAGGATGTTTGTGGGGAAGTATTTTGTTAACCGTAAAACACTAGATAGATCATAGATCCAGAGTTGGAAGGGACCTTGGAGACCACTTAATCCACCCCATCCCCTTCAGTTTACAGATGAAGAAAGTAAGGCCCAGGGAGGTTAAATAACTTGAACATCTAGGTCTTCTGACTCCAGAACTAGGACTTTTAACTCCTCCCTCCTACTATTCCACTGTATTATTCTTAACCTGGGGACTCCCCACTACAAGCCTCAGTCTGACTTTGTTTCCCATAAGTGCTTCACTCCAGTCTAGCTACAATCCCCAAAGTCCTTGGAACAACCCATATTAATGGTCATTTGTATCTTTCTGCAATTCTTCATTATCTATATGTCCTCCCTCCCTCAAATCCTTCTAGACTCTTATTAACCCCTAACTCTGGTGCTTATACTCTGATTCAATTCATTTCCACAAAATATTAGATAATTTATAAACATTTTATAAAATTATAGAATTGTAATGGAATTTCAGAGTAAGAAGGAAGTCATCTAGTCCAAATCATAGCTAAACAGGAATTTCCTCTGATAATATCCTCAGCAAGTAATCTGCCCCCCCCCCTTGCCCAAGACCTCCTGAGATGGGAAATCCACTGACCTCCCAAGGCAACCTCTTTTACTTCTGCACAGTATGAATTGTTAGAACCACCTCTTCCACCCTTACACATATTAGTTTATGTCTTTATTTTATTTTGTTTTTGTCTTTCCAAACAGGCTAGTTTCTTTCATACATTTGCAAAAGCTGGAGAAATCTGCAAGAAGCAAGAACAAACGAATAGTGCAAAGATTATGCTGTACACAGGCTGCAAGAAGGGTATATTTGGCAGAATCTGATTGCCTTCCTGGACCCAATGCCTGAATACGTTCTCTATTTTGCATCTTTGAAAGGGCCTTTCCAAATTTAAAGTCTTCAGGTGCTACTTCTTTGTAAAACCAATCAAATTTGTAGAACCAGAGCTCATTACATTATTTTCTTTCGAATAAATGAAAACTACCCACTATCTCAGGTGAAGTAATCTAATGCAAGCAGTCCAGTGTAAGCTTCTGAAGGTCAGCGACTATTTTAGTCTGGCCTCTGTATCTCCAAAGCCTACCATAATGTCTCAGTCCCCCTTCTTCTTGACCTGTCTGCAGTCTTTAACACTTATCACCACCCTCTCTTCCTGGATACTCTCTTCCCTAAGAGTTTTCAGGACACTTCTCTCTCTTGGTTCTTCTACCTGACTGTACCTTCTCAAGTTCCTTTGCTGGATCATCATCCATGTTGTGCCCTCTGACTGTGGGTATGCTCCAAGGCTCTGTCCTAGGGCCTTCTGCTCTCTTCTTTTCTCTTTCCACTCTTTCTGGTGACCTTATCAGCCCCTGCCTCTGAATTTGATTATCATTTCTATGCTGCTGACTCCCAAATCTATACATCCAGCACTCATTTTTCTCCTGAGCCCTATATTACACTACTACCACTTCCCCATTTGCCATTTTGAACTGGATTTCCTGGAAGCAACTCAAATCCAGTATGTCCCAAACCAGATCTCATTACCTTTTCCCCCAAAGCCACCTCTCTTCTGCAGTTCCCTGTTTATTTCAAGGACAGCAGGGATGCTTCGTTATCCCTCCTCTCCAATCGTTGCCAAGTCTTTTCAATTCCTCCTCCCCCGTCCCTTGCATTTGTCCCCTTCTCACTACCCCTATAGCCTACCCTACCAGTCCAGGCCCGGATCACCTCTTACTTGGCTAAGGCAGGTTTCCCTGCCCTAAGTCTCTTCCTTTGATCCATTTCCACAGTGATTTTCCTAAAGCATAAATCTGACAATGTCACTTCCTTGCTCAACAAACTCCAGCAGCTTCCTATTACCTCCAGGACCAAATACAAATTTTGTATTGGCTTTAGGGCCTTTCACAACCTTCCTCCCATGCACTTTCCCAGCCTCCCCATACATTACGCCACTTCACACACTCTATTCCTTCCTGACATATTGACCATCTTGCTGTTTCTTATACCAGATGCTCTGCACATTCCCTGTACAGGTAATCAAACTCCCATTAACTCTCTCTTCATCTCCTGGCTGTTCCATGAACAAGACACCATCTCTCAGCCCTCGGCATTTTCTCTGGCTGTTCTCCATTCCTCCACTCTGACTACTGACCTCTAAGTTTGCCTTCGAGTTCCAACTAAAATCCTACCTTCTACAGGAAGCCATCCCTAACTCCTCTTCATTCCAGTGCCTTCCCACTTTTATTTATTTGTTATTTATCCTGTATATAACTTGTTTTGTATATATTTGTTTTCGGTTGTCTCCCTCAATAGACTGTAAACTCCTTGAGGGCAGGGACTGTCTTTTTCCTCTTTTTGTACCCCCAGCACTTAGCACAGTGCCTGGAACTTGTTAGGTGCTTAATAAATATTAACTTAATTGAAATTGAACTTCTTAGAATTCCTAGTTTCTTTCAAAGTTCAGTTCTTTCAAAGTTTGAAGTTCAGGTCAAAGGTCCATCACCTTCACATATGAGTGTTTGCCTGATCACTTCAGTAGCTAGTGGGTCCCCCTTTGTTACCTTCCATATTTTTTGCATATATTAACATACTATGTTACCATCCTTGATAGAACATAGACTCCCTTGAGATAAGGGACTGTTTCATCTTCATCTTTCACTGCCAAAAATAGTTCCTGGCAAAAGTAGGCACTTAACATACATCTAGAGTGTTTGGAGGACTATGTTGGGGGTGGGGGTACAAAGTTTAAATGAGACATAATCTCTTCACTCTTGGAGTTTAATGTCTGCAACTGAGCCCTAAAGTGGCCACAGACCAAATCTTACTCTCCGCTACAGGCCACAGACATTGATCCCTAACCCTGGCAACAGACTCACTCCCTGACCATGCTACAAACTAAGCCCTAAATTCTACCACAGACTGACTTCTGACCCTGCCTACAGCTGGGGCTGTAGTCCTGGCCACAACTTCCCCACTGTCCATCAACTTCAGCCTCAGATTAACTAACTCATGGACAAATAAAGATCTTGTTTTGGCTCCACAGACCTTTTCCCTCCTGGAATGTACGTGTCCTCCATTCACCAAGTACATCAGAGGGTGTCTACAAAGTAAGTTTCCCTTATGATCCCCCCCCCCATCCTAGAATGACAGTCTCCCCTGACTCACCCCTCCTTGGCAAATGGCTGAGTGTTTCCCTGTGACCCAGAAACAAGCCATCACCAAGAGCAATAAAGTTCAGAGACAGCAGTCTGGTCTCAGCTTTCTTCCCAGAGCGAGAGGGAACAAATGGACCCAATTGGATGATGACCCATAGCCAGGGAAACATGGTGACATTCTACCTATATTGGCTAATCCAAGTGGTCATTATAGTGGTAATCAATTAGCCTTTTTCCTGCCCTTGTTACTGGGGGACTGTAAGATGAGTCTAAGGGTAGCTTGACCTCCATTACAGGTATGCTTGATGTATATTAAGGGGGGGGCTCATATCTGCAATGGTTCCAGGTTTTTATTTCAGGCCTCAGTAGGGGCAGAACAGCCTTTATTTTTTCATAGATCTAAGGGCCCTCTCTTGGAGGGGAGAGGTTGTGAATTGGTTCTCTTGTAGATGTGCTAGAATGTGCCAAGCATGCTGGGTTTCTGAGGGTGGAGGTGGGAGGTGGGAAGTGGGGGAGGGACAAGGAAGCTCTGAGGTCTGGGAGAGGATGGCCAAAGAGAGATAGTGAAAGCAAGGATGTTGTCTGTTCCCAGGGGTTTTGAATCATGTGTCAGAAGTTCCTGGACTTTGATGTCTCAGAGATCTGGCCTTTAGATAAATATGACCACTGCCAGTTTTGCCACAGAGCTCCAGTGTTCCTTTGGATCAGAGAATCTGGTGGGATGGCTGGCCTGGGGTGGAGGGATGGGGGCAAGCAAGGTTACCAAGGTCAAACATTTCCAGGCCATTTCTCTATGGATGTTTTCTGAAGAGCTGGCTAGTTAGTGGGCCATCCTATTTGGAGGGGAATGAGTTTGCTTTTGAACATAGGTGCCTTGCTTTAGAAAAGAGGAGAATGAGGCTCAGAATCAATCACACAGTTAAGTAGCAGGGCCAAGCTGAGCCTGGGGTGACAGTGGAAAATTCAGGTAGAGGTGTTCTGGTGGCAGGCGGAAATATGGAATGTGGCCTCAGTGGGAGGTCAGGGATAATGCATTACCTAAAAAGAGGTGCGAGCTGAAGCTGTGAAAATTGAATGGCAGGCCAAGGACTGAACTATGTGGGATAATTCCCAGATAAGGAAGAGTCATCAAAGGCTTGGGGGAGGGGGCAGAGGCAATAAACATTTATTGAGCACCTACTACATACCAGACCAAGTGCTAAGTGCTTTACAAATATTTCAATTTGATCCTGGTGATTGCTAGGATGGGTCAGAGAAAACCAGGAGGGAGGAATGTCATGGAATCTATACTCCAAGAGTATCAAGAGAGGATTGGGAGGAGTAAGCAAGTAGTGTCAAATGCTATAAAGAGGTCAGAAAGACAAGAATTAAGACAAGGACAATGGTCACCTTGGAGAGAGCACAGTATCATGGAGAAGTACAGTACTGCTGTACTTGGTCCTGGCTAGACCACATCTCCTTTAATTCTGGATGCTACATTTTAGGAACGCCTTTGATAAACTAGGAAGTGCCCAAAGGAAGATTACCAGGGTGAGGAAAGGCCTTGAGATCTTGCCATATGAGGAACTGGTAATATTCAGCCTAGAGAAGAAAACACTGAGGAGGGGATATGATAGCTGTTTTCAAGTATTTGACGGGCCCTTTCGGGGGAGAAGAATTAGATTTGTCCTTTTCAGCCCCAGAGGACAGAAGCAAAAATAATTAAAGTTACAGAGAGACAGATTTAAACTTGATGTCAGGAAAAACTTCCTAACAATAGAGTTACCCAAAAGGTGGGTTCCCTTACCCTAGAGATCTTCAGGTAAAGGTTACAGCAGGTATATTTTAGAAGGGACTTCTGTTCAGGTACAGATTAGACTAGACTGCCTCAGAAGTCCCTCCAAGTCCAGAGATACTTGGAATCTATATGAGAGAACAGTTTAGGTTGAATTGGTGGGGCTCAAGCCAAGTACTTCTATGTCGTTTCCAGCTCCAACATGCTGTGAGGGAAAGGGAAGGGGGTTCACTTTGGGAAAGAGGAGGGGGAAAGGAGAGAGGAAGAAAAAGAATGGGGAACTGTCCTGAGATTGCCGAGGCTGTCCTGCTGGGTTCTGTAAAAGATGACTCTGGTTTCTGTGCTGAGGAGTGGACCTGTGAGCTATGGGGGCATAATGAAGCCATTCTCTCCTGATGCTCTTTTCACATCTCTCACTCTGGGTATTGGAGAGAATTGCTGATGTCCATGGACAGGGAATGGGTGGTCAGAAAATCTGGGAGAGCAATGGTAAAATCATTGGTGCTCATTTAGGCAGGTTTAATCTAGGTGATGCTAAGATATGATGGGCTCCCTAGATTGTATTTTCAGTCCAATAGAAAAGGGAAAAAGGAATTCCTTCTAAAAAGAGGCAACAAACCAAACCAGATCACCAAATCCCAAAGTCACTTTACAAAAGCCAAGGACAGAAAGTCAAGTCAGCCTGGACCAGAGGATAAGCCCTGTCTCTAACTTGGCTGATGGCAAGGTGTCAGGGCCAGGGAGGCAGCAGGTCTTGGATATACAGCCCAGCAAGGGCAGGAATTGAGGTCCAGTCTTCCAAAGGGGAATGTTAAAGAAAGGGTTATTAGAAAACATTACTTAGAAATACCAAAGCCAGTGAAAAGCTCAGTTTTTCAGCTCCCCGAAATCAGGGCCAGGCAGAATGGGAATCAGAGGCCTAGAGCCCAAACCTGGCAGGATGGGGCTGTTTCAACCAGTCCTCCTATGGAGAAGGTTTCTAAACAGAGTTGACCTTCTAAGAGCTTCCTCACCTGTAAAGCAGGCTTCTTTCAAAGCCCAGCTTAGGTACCGCCTCAGAATGAAGTGTTCCGGAATCTCCTCTACCCCCTACCCCAGTTACTAGTAGTAACTCCCTCTTCTTGGATGACTTTGTGCTTGCTTACTAGTGCACATTCAGTATTTCTCCCCATTATAATATAAATTTCTTGGGGACACTGACTGTTTGGGTTTTTTGTCTTGGTGACCCCAGGCTAGCAGAGTCCCTTGCATATATCAGTTCTTTTTTTTTTTCTTTTTTTTGCTAGGCAATGGGGTTAAGTGACTTGCCCAGGGTCACAAAGCTAGTAAGTGTTAAATGTCTGAGGTCGGATTTGAACTCAGGTCCTCCTGAATCCAGGGCCAGTGGTCTATCCACTGCGCCACCTAGCTGCCCCAGTCCCTTGCATACAGTAGATGTCTAATAAATGTTTGTTGACCTGAACTGGGGCCCTTCAAATATCTCCCCTTCCCCAACATATCCTCAAGATTGGGGGACTGCTCTTACTTTGTGGTTCATTTCAATCATTTGGACCACAGTTGATCTTGGAGGTAGTCAGCGGAAGGAGATCTGGGTTTGAGTTGAGGCTTTGGCAACTTACTAGCTGTGTGACCTTGGGCAAGACATTCTCCTTAGCCTCGGTTTCATTTGTAATATGACGATGATAATATTTGTCCTACCTGTCAATAATACTTATACAAATATGTTGCATGAAAACAAAATACTATATAAATGTGATTATTACAACCATACTCATAGTATAGATTTAAGAGCTAGACAGGATTTTAGAGGCCACTGAGTCCACCTTTTATTTTACAGATGAGGAAACTGAGGTAATAGTGTGGTGACGTGACTTGTATCTGAGGGAGGATATGAACTCAGGTCTTCCTGTCTCCAGTGCTATCCACTACACTAGTGTCAGCTAGCCTTACTCATTGTACAGTGGGAGAGATTCTTAAGAGATCACAGGTCCCTTTTTAACCTTTCCCCATCCGACTGTTTCTTCATCTTTCTCTTTTCCTGCTCTCATTGGTTCCTCCTGTACTTTCCACTGCTTCCAAACCAGCCTTTTCCCTTCCTCTGCTCCCTTTGAATATACCTTGACCATGCTCAAAGAAAGACTCTTAAAGCTTTTCTAGCATCAGAAATCTGTCCTCAGATGAGTAAACCCAAGGTGAAGACTGGAGACTAAGGAAGAGGCAGGCAGGGTTTAGGATTCTGTGCTGGGGAAAAGGGTGATGGAGTTTTAACCCCAGACCACACTATTCACGTGTCCCTCTCCACTCAGAGGAGACGCTTCTGGAGAGATGACCCAAAGCACCATAGACTGATTAAAAATCCCTTTTGGGAAAACATTGCAAGGGTCCTTGTTAGCATCCTTTTTTTTTTTAATAGAATAAGTGTTTCATAGAAATAGACCCCACTTCAGGGAGTGAGTTTTACCCAGTATGTGTCTCCCCCCTCCCCCCGCCCCCCAGTAATATTCTCACACCAAACATTTCAAATTGAACAGCAAATCAAACTTTCCACCTTGTACCCAGGAGCAGAGGATAACCAGGACAGGATAGGACAGGACAAGGTAGGACAGGACAGGAGGCAGTTCCTGGGGCTCATCTGTCTCCTTCATAGGGAGGGTTAAAAGGCTGCATCTGTGGTTGGTGGCTGGCTTCCACCAGGGAAGGAAGCCACAGTTGGGCCTTCCAGCCCAGCCCAGCTCAGCTCAGTTCGTAGAAACTCTGTATCTGTGGCTCTGAGCCGTCTAAGATCTCCTGGAACTGAGAGACCACCCGCCCAAAGTGGGAGCCTTCCCAGAACACTTTGCCACACTGGGTGCAGCAGTAGAAATGGGACAGGTCTGTTTTCTCCAGCACCCCAAGGGGGACGGTTCTGATCTGCAGGGTGGTTCCATTTTTCAGGGTGAGAGACCCTGCATTCAGGTCTGAGTCTGCCAGCCAGTGGCAGTTTGGGTTATAGGCACAGCTTGGGAGCTGTTCGGTGATGGTTTCTGATAAGGCTGGAGTCTCTGCCTTGGGGCACAGCTCCCAATCCTCTTCAGGGTTCTTTGGGCAGCCTGTAAAAACATAACAAAAAATAAGCAAACCTAGGAAACTACTCATATCCAAACAAGTCCATTTAAATCCCACCTTCTCCAAGAAGATTTCTTGAGCTCAATTCTTCATCATCCTCTGCTCCTCGACTATGCTTTCTATGACTATTATTACCACTGTCTTTACTTGCTCCCCTCCTTTTCTGATCTATCTTTCATATGCCACCAAAATAATCTTCCTAATGCATACAAGGTCGATCAGGTGATTCTCTTGCTCAGAAGACATTGTGTTTTCCTCCATTACCTATAGGATAAAATACGGACTCCTTAGTCTGGTATTTAAGTCTCCTCTTTGCCCCCAGTCTGGCTCTAATTTTCCAGTCTTTCACTCTATTGCCCTTGACATACTCTATGCTGCAGCTACTTTATTTTGCTGTTCTAGAACTCATTCTGCTATGTTTTGTCTCTGTGCATTTGTATAGGCTATTTGTTCTACTCGACTGGCATGTACTCCTTCCTCAGCTCTGCTACCAGCTCCTCAGGGAAACCCTCTCTCCCTGCAGATTCCACTCCCTCCTCCAATCTTCCTAGAGCATTTTGTCTAAATCTCTCCTTCCCCTCCCCCCATCTCTAAGTGGTTATTATTGTCACTTGTATATTTATCTTATCTCCCTTAGATTAATCAACCAATCGTTTACTAAGGGCTTATAATTCTACAGGCACTGAATTAGGTGTCAGAGATATGAAGAAAACAGTGCCTGTCCTCAATGAATTTATATGTGTATAAAATAGATACAGACAAGATACGCACAAATGGAAGGTGAACTTAGAGAGAAAGACACTAGCAACTGGGAGACTGGGAAAGGCCTCATCAACTCTGCCTATAAAACACACACACACACACACACACACACACACACACACACACACACACATTTGTGGATGTGTAAGCTCCCTGAGGGAAGGTACTTCTTCATTTTTGTCTGTGTGTCCAAAGCACCTTTTGTGAAGGTGGTATTTGAGCTGACTTTGGAAGGAAGCCTTCCATCATAAGGCAGTGATGATGAGAGATGGTGATAGTCAGACCAGAGACAGAGACAGGAGATGAAGCATTGTGATTAGAGGAATAGCAGGTAGGTTAACATGGCTTGACTATGGATTATGTGGAGGGGATTAAAGTGGGAAAAAATGGGAAAGGTAGGAAGGAGCTTGGTTGTGGATAACTTTAAATGACAAAAATAACAACCACAACCAAACCTTTTATATTTAATCCTAGAGGTATAGGGAGCCACTGGAGTTTATTGAGTAAGGTCAGGCCTATGCTTCAGGAAAATCACTTTGACAGCTGTGAGGAGGATGAATTAGAGTGGTCAGTGACTTGAGGCAAAGGATCCAATTAGAAAGCTATTTCAGTACTACAGGTGAGAGGTGCTGGGGACTCAAACTAGGGAGGTGAATGTAGAGAAAGGGACCTATTTAGAGATGTAGTCACAAGAAGATTTGATAACTGATTGGATATGGAGTGAACGAATGTGAGTAGTCAAGGATGACACCAAAGTTGCAGACCTGGTTGACGAGGATGATGGTAGTGTCAATGACAGTAATAAGGATTTCAGATTGGTGGGGGGGGGGGGGGGAGGGGGGCGGGGGGGGGGAGCAGGTTGGGGAGAAAAGAGAATGAATTCTGTTTTCGAATACTGTAAACTCCCCAAGGGCTGAGGCTGTGTCAGTTTTCATCTTTGTATTCCCAGTGCTGGAACACAGCGCCTGGCCCAAAATAGTTATTTAATAAATACTGGTAGAATTGAACTGAATCAAAGGTGAGAGCAACCTCAATGGGGAGAGCATCTTGGATAACTGGATGCTGGGACAATGGAAAGAACACACTGGCTGTGGATTCGGAGGACCTAGGTTCAAATACATCCTTTGATGCTTACTACTAGTGTGACACTGGGGAAGTGACTTCACCTCCGAAGGCCTCAGCTTCCTCATCTGTGAAATCAGGCTGTTGGACTAGTTGGTACTTGAGGTTCCCTCCAGTTTTGGAGCGATGATTCTCTGATGGGCCCTCCCACCCTCTTTGGGCAATGTTAGTCACATGGCTACCCCCTCTCACTCATCTTCACTCCTGATATGCATTTAGCCTGCATATGTAAACTCCTATGTTTTTATAATGTTAGTACTTCTAGGCCTATATGCATTTATTTGCTTAGCATTCTTATTGGTTCACTTTCTATTCATACATCCTCCTACTGGACCTGTGTTAATATTATCAGACTTGGTCACAAACACTGGTACCTGGCACAGCTTTACTCTGATATAAGTGTTGGGCAGCTAGATGGTGCAGTGGATAGAGCACTAGGCTTGGCATCAGGAAAACTCATGTTCATGAGTTCAAATCTGGCCTCATATACTAGTTGTGTGACCCTGGGCAGGTCACTTAGCCTTGTTTGCCTCAGTTTCCTCATCTGTAAAATGTACTGGAGAAGGAAATGGCAAACTCCTCTAGTATCTTTGCCAAGAAAACCCCAAACGGGATTACAGAGCGTCTAACAGGACTGAATAACAAGAAAGTGCTTCATTGTGAGTCATTTTAGAGAATGAAAAAGGGAAAGGTCGTTATGGAAAGTGTGGAATGAAGGTGGTGAGTGTTTTCACCTTGGATACTCCACCTCAAGGCAGCAAGCCACTTATAAGCCCTCCATGAGTGAAAGTTAAAGGAAAACTAATAAAGACCATTATCACAATACAAAATTTATAATTTCTTTCAGCAATGTTTGTAGCCCTTGGGAATTTAGGAGGAGAGAGGGAGGCTGGTGACTCTGCACAGCCCTGCCTCACTTAAAGTCAATTCACTTGCAAGTCATGACATCACCCTCCTCAAGTCAAGGTCCTCTTCAAGAACAAAGGACCACCACCACCACCACCACCACCACCACCAACAACAACAAAGATAAGCTAACCTGAGACAGACCAGCTCGTCCAAGAAAGAAATTTTTTTTAATAACTATTTCAATAGAATTGGCTTGCTTTGTAATCCTATGTATTTTACCTCATGAATTTAAAAGCATTATTCTGAGAAGGCATTACCAGACTGCCACAGGGGTCCGTGACATAACAATCCGTTAAGAACTCTTTGAGACTTAGCGATTGGTTCCAGGTAGGCAAAAAAGACAAAGACCCCTAAACTGGGCCTGCTGAGTCTGGGGAAGTATCTTCAAACAAGAAGAAACTCAACACTGACTCCCAGCAGCTCACAAAATCTTCCTTGCCCTTCCCCCCAGTGACCCTTATCCTGAACTAGAAGCGTAACTGGATGGAACCACAGAAGTGCTATTCAGAACATCACTGGGCTGGGTGAGGGTGGCGGATGCCACTGTGGGATCTAGGTAAAGCCAGTGGAGGAGACCAGCACAGCTTCAAGATTCAAGTCCTGAAGCACCAGGCTCCCATTCCAGAACGATCCCAGGGGAATCAGCCAGAGGGCCCAACCTTCCAGTCTGGGCCTCCAGCAGGCTCCCTTGTTTTAGAGCAATGACAGTTAGCAGAGCCAGTAGCTGAAGAGTTAACTTTACTAGGATGCTTTTGGGGCCAGGGCTCTTTCTGGAAGTGACGGTTTTCACCCCCTGCACTGAGTGAGTGCCTGAGTTCTGTGCCTCAGAGCTTCCAGGAATGCTTGGTATGCTCCTCTCTTTACACTGGGGCTCCCCATTCTCTTTGGTCTGTCCTGATGATTCCTAATCTGAAAAGAGGGAAGCTGCTTCACAGTGCTTCCCCTGCACCTCCATCTGGGATTCCCCCCCCCCCCCCCCCCCCCCCCCAAAAGCCCACAACGTGGGAGGTTCCAATCCTTTCCAAACACTGTCGGAAAGGACTGGGCAGGCAGAGGGCTGTCTATGTGTCCCCGTCTGTTCCCAGCTCTGCTTCAGCCTCTCCTTTCCCCTGGCTCTCTATTCTGGGCCTCCCCTCCCTTCTCCAGTTCTCTCTTCTGTCCTCTTTTTCTGGCTCTTCTTCCATCCCTCTTCTCCCCTCTCCTCTCCTCCTCTCTCCTCCTCTTTTCTCTTCCCCTCCCCTGTCTTCTCCCCTTTCCTTTCTTCTTTTCTCTTCCCCTCTCTTCTCCCCACTTCTCTTCTTTCCTCCCCATTCCTCTTCTCTCTCCCCTCTCCTTCTTCTCCTTTCCTCCCCTCTCCTCTCCTCTTCTCCCCACTCTTCTTTCCTCTCCAATCCTCTTTTCTCTCTTCTCTCCTCCTCTTTCCACTCCTCTCCTCCTCTTTTCTGGCTTCCTGTCCTCTCTGCTTAGAGGCTGTCCTTGCTCAGGCTGAGCTCCCCGTTAGGACCTGCCTTGGCCCCTTTCTTACTGCCATTACAGCCAGACCTCACAGCCTGAAGCGAAGTCCAGCTCTTTGCCTTTCACTCCCGGCCCCCTTTAATTGTATGCTTCAAAGGGTAGAAAATGCAACATCACTTCAAAGTAACCATTTTTCAATGGGAGCTTGTAAAACTTTTTCCCTCCTAGGACGGGATCCTTTTGAAAGGCTTTTGAAGACACCCGCCCCCTGGTCCCAGCGGTTTGAAAAGGCCACAAGGAGCCGAAGAGCAGGGTGCCAACTAGACAAACAAGCTTACATGGAACACAAAAGTTGCTGTGAAAAGGTCATCAGTCCCTCAGGGCCCAGCCCCAGAGGGCTTTTTAAGTAGGGGGCGGGGGTGGGAGGAGAAGAAGCTGCCTTATCTATGGGAGAGAGGGGAAGAGCACACAGCACAGTGGGGCCTTGTGGGGAGTCAAGGCAAGGTGAGCTGGGGTGCTTGGAATGTGGGCACAGGAAGGGGTACCACCCAGCCCAGAGGGCAAACTGGCACTTACAATGGCTTTGCAGCCCTCCTCGCCTCCCCTCCCTTCACCTTCCTCCCACACTCCCTCGGCCTCAATCTCTGCCTCACTCACACACTCCATCCTCTCACACACCCTCAGTCTCCGGCTTCTCTCCTTTCTCACACTTATACACACTGCTAAAAATGCACGCACTTGCTGTGCCAGTCATGGGACAGTGGAACCAAGGAGGAAGAGGGAAGAGGCTGTGGGCAGATAGTGGAGCAACCTCCCTGACAGATGAAAACTGCCTGCGGGAGTCTCCACCTGGCTGAGGGTCCCTGGAAGTGGAGCTCTGATGAATGCACGAATCTTTGAGAAGCATTAGAGGGGGCCTGGGCATAACTAGAGCAAGGAAATGAAAAAACTTACACATTTAATTCCCAGATTAATCAGAAGAGGCTGGTTTAAAGAAAAAAAAAATTCCAACCTTACAAAATACCCTCTCTCAACTCCTGAGAGCATCTGATTCCTGATACGGGCCGCTCTGGAGAGAAGCTCCTTTGGGCCACATTTGCCCGTTCTCCTCCTGCTCCCACACCTGACCAGTGCTGAACAGGAGGCCAGGGGAGAGACAGACTTCAGGACTGTGACCTTCAGGAACACTTGGAACTCAGGCAGGGAAGTATCGGAGTAGGGAGCAAGTCTGCAAGGGGAAGGGAAGGTCCTTATCCTCCCACAAAGAGTAAGAAATCCTTGGGCAGTATCTACCCCCCTCCTGGAGCTCCCCCTATGGACCTTTCCTGCTAGTGGAGGGCAGCCTCTGAGACTCCAGGGTGAAGGCTGATGCCAAGAAGTGAAATGAAGACTGCTTACAGACCAAAGGGACCCAGAAAAGGCAAAAGAGGCAATCTCTAAAGCACTCTGCAAACCTGAACATGCTATATAAATGTTAGTTATCTCATCATTGTTGTTCTCCTATCCTCTTCAACTTGCCAGAGCCCGACCCATCCTTCCAGGCCTAGCCCAAGTCTGCTTCCTCTAGGAATCCTTTGCAGCCTGCCCTAGGACACATCAATCTCTTCTTCCCCTCACAGCTCTATCTGAAATACACATTTCAGCCCCGGATCACACACAATCTGGGCTGTTTTATGTGCGTTGTGTGGTGGAAAGCACCCAGCACCAGAAGTCAAGAGAGCCGCATCAGATTCATCTCTCACCCGGGAGAGCTTTAAGCTGCTGTTCCTGCTACTTAGCTTCTGTTTCTTTGCTGCCTTTATTATAATTTTGTTAATTTATAAAATTGTACTTTCCTGATACCCAGGCCTCAGGGTTCAAGTGTGGCATTCAATATAAATGGACTTCAAAAGGTCTCAGGTAGAACTGCCTGTATTAAAAGGTAGGTTATAAAAAGGTATATTTTCCACTGTGCCCTGGGGGAATGGGGAGGGGAGTCAACCAGAATCAGCCTCTCAAGACCTCCTCTACTTGTAAAGCTCAGCTCAGGGGTCATTTTCCTCCCCAGGTGTGAGCACCCTCTTCTGCCTCAACTTTCCCTACAATATGGGGCCATCTCCAGACGTTCTGATCTATATCTGGCCACTGGACCTAGATGGCTCCGGAGGAGAAAGTGAGGCTGGTGACCTTGCACAGCCCTCCCTTACTTAAATCCAATTCACTTGTAAGTCATGGCATCACCATCTTGATGTCATGGTCCTCTTACGAGAACAAAGGACAAACAACAACAACCCTGTAATATCATTGTTGTGTATGGCTGGTAGCCCTGCAGTACAGGCCAAATTCCCTGAGTGCTCAACGACTGTTTCTTTGTTATCTCTGTATCTTGACTACCAAGCACAGTGTTTTTCACACACTAATAAATGTTGAATCAAATTAAATACTAGCTTTGAGCTGGTTGAATTGGTTAGAACGTGATACTTTGAAGACTGATCCCTATCCTGGCCCTCAGACTGGCTCCACTCTGAGGAGGTGGTGGGATGGAGTGGAAGGAAGGGTCACAGTAACAATAATGATGACAGCTAACATTTATAGGGTGCCTTCACGTTGGGCAGAGTGTTCTAAATATCTTATCTTGTTGACCCTGACAACAATCCTGCGAAGTAGATGCTATCGTTATCCCCATTTCACAAACAAGGAAAATGGAGCTGAGACTTTGTGACCAGGGCTCTGGCCACTGAGCCCCCTGAGCTGCCTCTAAATCCTCTGATACTAGTCCTGGCCACAGGCTGAGCCTTAATTCTGTCTAATGACGGAGTCCTTATCCCAGGCCACAAACCAGAAACACTCCAGCTACTAAGCATAGACCCACTTACTCTAACCCCACCAGCCCTCTGAAAAATGTTGGTGATCTCCTAGAGGAAGAGGGTTCATAGAAGTGACCACAGGTTTAGTGCTAGAAGGACTTCAGAAGACATCGAGTCCACCCCATCACTTCACAGATAAGGAAACTAGGGCCCTGAGAGGGTGACTTGCCTCAGGTCATACAGGTTGTATGATGGGGATCCAGGAATGGAACCCAATGTCATGACTCCAAATTTAGCACTCAGTATCCCACAGTATCATGGTATTTTGTAGATGGCTCCATGGAGCTTCTTATCATGGCTAAAGACACAGCTTAGTGCCCATTTCCTGCTGACTGGGGTAGGGAAGTGCCCTTTCCTCACACAGAAGTTGGCATACTGTCATCCCTGTGGTGTCTCATGCCTTGTGTAGGTACACTCTACCCTATAGTTGACAGGAAGGTGGGATCCTAAGGCTTTCTTTGGCTGCTCCTGAAGCATGCGGCTAAGACCCTGAGTACCTGGGCAGTGGGATGACCCTGAAAATGGGGAATCCATCTTGACCTACTTGGGTGATCCCAGAGTAGTAGAATCTGGACTATAAAAGACTGCAAAGGTTGGAAAACACACCTAAGGAACGTTCTTGGGGCTCAAAGGTCTCTGGGAAACATGTTCTTGGTTTGAGATCTGATGATAAGGAAAGTTACAAGGCTGAGAAATTGTCCTGGCTACAGGGAGGCAGGGAAGGTGGCTGCTATCTGTCACAGATAGTCCAGATAAGACAAGGAGGACAAAGGAGCAGGATTGTGCAACACCCTGACTGGGGAGAGGAGAAGAAAGGGGGCAGGCCAAGATCTTTCAGCAGTTTTCAGCTTGGGCCCAGGGCAGGATTGGGTAGGGCAGGGAGGACTTGGGTGGGCATGTAGAATACTTAAACCTCACTAAGTCTTACAGTAGAGGCCAGTCTGAGATAGTAAAAAGTTCAAAGTATCACAGAATATTTGTGAAGAAATTGTTTTAGTATTTCCAAGTAAATCCAATAACAAAATAAAAAGCATCAACTGACTGCTTTAATAGCTCTTTTTGCATGCACATGGGGTGCTGCTAAAATGATTGAGAAGTTTGAAAACAGTGGTTAGCAAAGCAGAGAAGTTAACTCAGCTGAGTTCCAAGAGGCAGGAAGGCAGCAGACATGGTCAAACAGCCTTGAGGCTTGAACCAGCCTCATTTCAACTCAACAAATATTTATTAAATATTACGTTCAAGGCACTGGAGACACAGAGGCAAAAAAGAAAAAGTAGCTTTCCTTAAGAAGTTTACGTGGCATTTTCTCCCATTCTGGGGCTGCCTGTGGTTAACATGAGAGTTCAGGGAAAAATAAGGATTTCACTGCAGCAGTGGCGCCTCGTGCTGCTGGAGAACAAGGCTGTGTGTTCTTGGGGCCTATCTTGTAGGTCTGTGACCAAGCTGCTCCAGGGTCCCAGCCCAGAGAAGGCACCTGGGAAACTGGACCCCCATGACCTGGTGCCCAGGCTCTGCGTGCTGCATCCAGTTGCATCCACAGGCTGCTACCAGGACCCTCACCATCATGGTATACCTGTGGCAGGACTAGCTGAAAGGCCCTGTCAACATTTTCTCTCCGTCATCATTTACACTATTAATGTGCAGAGCAAACTTTTTTCTATCCTATATTACAAATATAAACTTTTCTACATCATAAATATTAACTTCAACCAAGGGCCTGAATTAACGAGGTTTTATCCTTCTTAACCCCTCTTTTCATGCCTACTGAATACTGTCCACCACCTAGTTAAAATTCCCATTTCCTCAGGCCTGGTTTTATGGATTCCAGCCTCTCCCCTTCCACATCTTCACTTCTTCCTACATAATGCTGTCACACTCAGCTCATGATAGAGGCTCGAGAGTTGGGCTTGGCTCCAAGTCCCTTCTCAGACACTTATTAGTGGTGTCACCACGGGCAAGGCCCTATCTTATTCAAACCTCAATTTCTCCATCTGTAAAATGAAGTGATGATAATACCTATACCTCATAGGGTCATTATGAGACTCAAGTACAATAATGTATTACTTTGCAGCCTTTAAAATGCTACATAAATGTCACTTGTGAGCAGCAGCAGCAGCAGCATCGTCATGACCATCATCATCTCACTCCACTGTTCAGAAACCTTATATGGCTCCCCATTACTTAAAAATAATCCTGTATATTTTTAGAGCGCTTTGTAGTAATCAAACTCTTTGACATCCATTATCTCATTTGACCCCTATAAGCAAGGGCAAATATTATTATTTCTTTGTATACACAAGGAAACTGAGGTTCAGGGAGAAGTGGCGTGCCAGTAGTCATTCATTTCCATTTTGGAAAGTGCTTTGGGGCCTCTCCCTGACTCAGACTCTGGGCTGTGGTATCCACAGGCTATGCCATGGAGGCTGGGGAGCCAAAGGGAGGCTCCTCTCTCCCTACGGGAGTATGCTGCCTTTGTTTTTTGCCTCCTCTCTAGTCTTTCTAGCAAATAGACCAACTTCCCAGATGCTGGGGACAAGCCTCAGTGCCTAAGGGGGGTTAAGTGCCAAGGGGCAGGTAGAGGGCCCAGGGGAGGCAAAGAGAGGACAGCCGAGGGGAGCAGATTCCCAGAAGTTCCTGTCTTCCCAGTTCTAGGTTGAGACAAACCCTAACCACAAGTTAGAACCTGCTGTCCTATGAGCCTCACTGCAAATTAAACTGCCATCCTTGGGAGCCAAACCAGTAAATACACTGACTTATGGAGGTAACTTGGGCAGACTGTCCCTAGTTTTAAAGTGGCCTGTGGGCTGGACCCTTGCAGAGACCCATCAGTGCGGGGCTCTTGGTGGAGAAGGAGGAAAATGACATCTCCCTGAAGACTGCCATCAAGAGAAAGGGGTGCCTGGCCTGGCTCCCCAGTCTCTGCACGGGAAGAAATGGGTAGCCCAGATGGCCCAAGGACCGGTGCCAGTGAGGGATATTCTGCTGGGTTATATGCCCAATGCCCAACCACTGGGGTTGATAAGCTTCTCTCTCCACCTGGGATCATATAGTATGTACACTGTATCAAAAGCTACTTTAGATATATGGATAGGGAGGCAGATAGATACACATACATATACACATTATATATAAATATATGTATATGTATATGTATATATACATTTATATCAAAGTCCTTTGTAAACCATGAAGTGCTACATAAATATCAGCTACTATTTTTTACATGATTTATTGTACAAGATACACACACTCACACACACATCTGTTGGAACCTAGGGCCAGGGAAACATTCTTACAGTGAAGCCATACTAGCCCAGAGCCAAGCAATTTCAGAATGAGAAGAAGCAGAGAGATGGAGGGATGAACGAATGAATGAAAGCAAAGTGGCTAATGAAGAAGGTTGCCCAACACGAAGCCCCCAAGATTTGGACAAGGATTGTCACGGTGGCCAGCTAGGCCTGTGAGTACAAAAGCCTCGTCCTGGAACCAGCCTGCTAACAGAGGATAGTGACAAACATCAGGGAATGTGACCTATACCCTTCTGACAGCCTGAAGAATGCCCACAGCTCACTTCCCATGGATCGACTCCAGGCCTATTATTAACTGACAAAGCATTTCTGGTAGGAGCTAGGACTAGGATTTGAAAACTATGGCTATGGAGGAGACTTTGGTGGCCTTGGTTGGGGGGAAGGTGATAGTCTAGGCTGGGCAGAGGCAGGGAGAAGGCAGCTGTTAGCTAACCCTTCCTATGTCCTTGCCTGGCCCTACTTTCATCCCTAATCAGTCACTGCCAGGGAGCTGAGAAATCACAGATTGAGGGCTAGAAGGGGCTTTAGAAGCCATCTTGTCTGGCTCCTTAATTTTTCATATAAAAAAAAAATGAGGCCTTGAGAGGTTAAGTGACTTATCCAAAGTCACAAATGTGGTAAGTTATGAAGCTGGGAATAAGGATTTGAACTCAGGTTCTGACTCCAAATGTAGCTCTCTTTCTACTGTACAGAACTAACTCCTTCAATGGCCCCTGCTGAGAGAGTTTCAGTTTGGCTGAAAGTCTGCACTCACCAGGCAGGCTCTGACTCAGGCTCAGGCCCGGGCCCGGGCCCAGGCCCAGGCCCAGGCCCAGGCCCAGGCCCAAGGAAGCCCTAGGGAGAAGTAGATGGGAAAGAGGGGTGGGAATGATGGTGAGGGCGACCTCCCTCCCAGCAGGACTCCCTTCACAGCCCAGCCCAATCTGGGACTCTTAGGAAAAGACTGGGGACAACTGTGCCAAATGCAAAGAAACAAATGGTCTCCCTGGGATTGTTGGAGAGACCCAAATGTTCTTTGTGTAGAAACAGGGCTTGTGGGGTAGTGTGCCTGGGGGCTGGGGGGAGGGCACTGAACATTCACCCTTGGATAAACCCAGTATAAGGTGCTGCCACTCTAGATGCATTAAAATTCCCATTCTCTGTCTGCATGGCTTCTGAGGGTTGCAATCAGAACTCCCTGGGACTTGGGTCTATTTGTTTTTTTCCTGTGAGTGAGGTTTGGAGGAAGGATCAATCCTGTCTCACCTTGCTCTTCCTCTGAAATTTTGGAGGCAGCCTGTGAACTGTGATTCTCCCTATCTCATCCTTTATGGTTACTACTGATCCTTTTTTTAATTGAAGATGCAATTTAGTAATGTGGTAGAGAAGTGGCTTCCAAGTCTTCACAGTGAGAGGAATTAGGAATGGGTTTTGATTTTTAACTCCATCAAACAGCTGCCCTGGCTTCCTCCCTGACACCTGACAACTGCACTTGTGCTCTCACATTCTACCCAGAGTTCCATTGGGAATATTAATATAATAGCTAACATTAAGACAGTACTTTAAGGTTTGCTGAATGCTTTATATGGAAGAGCCCTTGGTACCTCCCAGCAGATCCTAGTTTTCCTTTGTTTATTAATGTGCACTGAGTTACTTTCATGTTATTTCCAAAGCATGATGGAGTAGAGCAAGGCCTGGAGTTGGAGTCAGGGGACTTTGGTTTGAATCCCAACTCTGCCACACAAATACTAACTTGTGCGGCCTTGGACAATTCACTTCTCTCTTGGCCTGGGTTTCTTCATCTGTCAAACTGAGGGGACTGTCCTGTATGATCTCTAAGGTATTTCCCAGTTTTAAGCCCCAAGATTCTGTGATCCACTAACATCCATGATAGAGCCCAGCTCAGCAGGTCTGGGGGCCCAGGCCCAGAGTTAAGGGCCATAACTAGGGAAGACATTCTCCTAGCTCTCTCCTACCCAAGGATGACATATTTCTTCTTCATCTCCCAGACCCTTGTGTGGACCACCATGATAGGAACTCCCTCCCCCAGCAGAGCTGTCTGGGCTTGAAGACTTTCCTAGAGAATGAGCACAAGTCCAAACAGCCAGGGTGGAAAGTGTGCCCCAACCCTGGGAAAGCTCTCAGTGCCCCAGGTGCAAAATGCAAATGAACGATTAGACAACAATTAATTGTCCTTTTAATAACACACTAGCCTGGCCATAAAACAAAGGCACTGCAGCAAGGGTAGGAGGGCAGCCTGCCTAATCTCCCTACCTGGACTCTTGGTCCCCAACTCCTTGGCAGTCCAGACTCAGTACTGGGACAGCCAACTCATTGGTGGGCCTACGGGAGAACATAGACCACAGCTGGAAACTGAATAATGGGCAGCTGAGGAGAAAGTTCTGTCTTTCACCCAACTTACCCACTCTTGTCCCAGTCCTTGATCTGAGACAAAATTTGTCATAGAAACTACCAGGCTCCCCACGAATAAGGCCAGGGTCCTAGCTCCTAGTAATGTGGCAGTTCCCTCCTTCCAGGGTTCCCTCTTTCCTCTATCCCCTCCTCTCCCATTTAAAAACCAGCAGCATGGAAGGTTTGGGGTTAGTTTGAGTTAGAAGGTAAATTATGTGGAATTTCTTTTCCATAGGAGTTACATAGTTTCCAGGCTGTTAGGCTGGGTCCCAGATCCTATTCACTGAAATGGAAATAATTTAGTCCCTAAGTGCCTTGTCTCTCAATCATCCTTCCAAGTCAAGGCTCTACTCGAAGTAGATAAAAGTTCACAGTTGCTCTTCTCTAGAAGCTCCACAAACTAGAAAGGCCTCAGGCCTAGAATGTGAGACTTGTTTGAAACACCCTGTTCCCCGGTTCCCCTTCTCCTTGACTAAGTCTATCTTTACCTTGGGGAAGTGCCATGTCTAAGTGCCCTTCAGGCCCCTCTACCATGGCCAAACTATGGAAGGAGGTTGGCACAGGGAACAAATCAATGCTTTACAATTCTGATGACTGGAATGACGAACTCTTCCATTTTTAGTGCGGTCAACAAAACAAGCATTTATTAAATGGCTACTGTGTGGAAAGGCACTGTGATAGGCAAGGGGATCTGAGACAAAGAGGACAAATGGTAGCTGCCCTCAGGAAGCCTACTTTGAACTAGGGGAAAACACATTTATAAACAGGCCAGTCAATAAAATGTAATTTGAGGAGGGCTAGGGCACTAACAGCTGGGGAGATCAGAAAAGGTTCCTTTCAGGAGGTAACACCTAAATTGAGCTTTGCAGAAAAAAAGCTAAGAATTCTGAGAGGTGGAGGTGAGGAGAGAAGGCAGGCATTTCAGTCATTAAGAGATAGCCTTTGTAAAGTCAAGGAGGAAGGAGACGAATGTTGAGTACGCCTGTTTGGCTGTAATACAGAGTGAGTTAAGGGGTGTAATGGGCAATCCATCTGCAATCAGAATATGAAGGGCTGAAAATGTGCATGAGTTTGTATTTTATCCTTCAGCAACAGGGATCCAGTGATGATTTGTGAGCTAGATATTGAGAGACAAGGTCAATTTTGGTAGCTGGGTGGAGTGGAGAGAGACTAGAAGGACAGAGATTCCTTTAGGAGGCATTTGAGAATAGGGCCTGAATTTGGGTGGTGTCTGTGTGAATGAAGAGAAGGGCACAGATATCAGAGATTTTGTGGAAGTAGAATCAATGAAACTTGGCAACTGATTAGATATGGAAGGGGGAGGGTCATCAGGAAGAGAGAAGACTATGGGATAACTTTAAGGGTTACAAACCTGGGTGATTGGAAAAATGGTGATACCCCAGCAGAAATAGAAATCTAGAAGGTGGGTGGGTTGAAGGGAAGAAAAATAATGAATTATATTTTAGAAAAGCTGAGTTTGAAATGCCAATGAGATATTCAGGGAGAGAAGTCTAGCAGGCAGTAGATGATATGGTACTAGAATTCAAGAGAGATTACAACTAAGTATATAGATTTTAATCAGTCAGTCAATATACATTTATTGGGGTAGCTAGGTGGCACAGTGGATAAAGCACCAGCCCTGGAGTCAGGAGGATCTGAGTTCAAATCCGGCCTCAGACACTTGACACTTACTAGCTGTGTGACCCTGGGCAAGTCACTTAACGCCATTGCCCAGCCCCCCCCCCAAACAATATACATTTATTTAGCACCTATTGGGGGGGGATACAAATAAAAAAAAAGACAGCCCTTACCCTCAAGGAACTGACAATCTAAAGGGAGAAGACAACACACAAAAGGAAGCTGAAAAGTAGGGTGGGAAGTGGGAGGTAGGGGAAAAAAGCAGAGAAGTCTTAAAGTATTAGAAGCCATCAGTACCCAGAAGATAATTGAACCTCTGGGAGGTAATGAGGTAAAGAGAAAGAATTAGAGATAAGATGGCCCAAGACCTCTGTCTTTGTGGAACATCCTTGGGTAGCAATGGGTAGGAGATAGATGATGAGACTGAGAAGGAGCAGGAGACCCAGGAGAGATCAGTGTCATGAAAGCCAGGGAGGTGAGAGTATTTAGGAAGAGGGGGGTTGCTGAGAAAAGTCTATTGTCAGTTTTAGCAATTAAAAGATTTTTGGTAATGCTGGAAAAGACAGCTACAGTGGTAGTATCTGAAGCTTAGCTTGACAGTCAGGGGTTAAGAAGGGAGTGAAGGTGAGAGAGCAGTGGTTATGAGTGTGGATAGCTTTTTCTGGTAGTCTGGCAGTGACAGGGAGGAGAGATCTAGGATAGCTCAAGCCAATGGCAGGGTCAAAAGAAGGTTTTTGAAGGGCAGGGAGTGACCTGTGCATGTTTGTAGGCTGAAGGGAAGTAGGCTGTGGATTAGGAGGGACTGAACCTCCCCCATCTCTTGCTCCCTCCATCTTCAGCTGAAGACTTAGACTCTTACTTCTTGGAGAAGACAGAGGCCATTTGCATTGAATTCCCCCCTTTTCTGCTTCACTTCTCAAAATTCCTTGATGTCATCCCTGAATCTCTTCCCTTTGCTCCATTTTCTTATGATAAGGCAGCCCTTTTCCTTGCCAAGATCAATTTCTACATATGCCCTTGATCTCTTCCCCTCTTGTCTTCTCCAGCAGATTGCTTCCTCAGTCATTCCCCTTTTTTCAATCTTCAATATCTCCCTAGCTTTTCCTGCTGCCTATAACCTGCCTTAGTCTCCCTCATTCTTAAAAAACTTCCCTTGGCTCTACCACCCCTGGATGTTACTATCCTATATATTAACTTCTTTTCACAGTCAAACCCCTAGGCTATACTCATTGACTTTACTTACTCTTCTCTGGGTGCAGCTAGATGGCTCAGTGGATAGAGGACCAGGCCAAGAGTCAGGAAGACCTGAGTTCAAATCTTATCTCAGACACTGACTAGCTATATGACCTGGGCAAATAACTTAACCCCTGGAGAAGGAAATGGCAAACCACTCCCGTATCTTTGCCAAGAAAACCCCACGAACAGAATGGCCCATGGGGTCACAAAGAGCAGGACATAACTGAACAACAACTACACTCTTTTCAGACTGCTCAATCTTTTATAATCTGGTTTCCAACATCACTTAAGTGAAACTGCCCTCTCCAAAGTTACCAATGAGCTCTTCATCGATAAATCCAACTGCCCTTTCTCAGTCCCCAACATCCTTGCCTTCCTCATTTCTGCTTGTTGGCTTCCCTGGCTTCTTCAAGTCCTGACTAAAATCCCATCTTCTACAAGAAGCTTTCTCATCTCTCTTTAATGCTAGTGCCTTTCCTCACAGATCACTCCCAAATTATCCTTTATCCTGTTTGGGTACAGTTGTTTGCATGTTGTCTCTCTCATTAGACTGTGAGCTTTTTGAGAGCAGGGTCTGTTTCTGCCTCTATTTGTATCCCCAGTGGTTAACATGGTGCCTGGCACATAGCTGGCACTTAATAATTGCTTGCTGACTCCAGATCAGGAAACCGAGATTAATAGGTTAATTGTTGAAGTATTAAAGTGTTCTCTGCTTCCTCAAACTTTCCTGGGGCATATTGTGTCCAGATCTTTCCTTTGTCCCCTTGACACTATACCTTGGATTGTGCTTATCTGTGTACATGTTGAAATCTTATTTTGTGCCTTGGTTTTCTCATCTGTAAAATGGTCATGAAAATACTTGTACTGCCTCGTAGAATTTTTGGAAAGCACTTTTAAACCACATACATGGTGCTTTCCCAGTAAGAATTGCACAAGCCTTTCCCCCAGGTTGTTTCTCCAGCCTTTGTGAGGGTCAATAACTGGCTAGATTGAGGCTGTTGACCATGGCAGCCCAGTAAGGCCAAGGAACTCAGAGGGAGTCAATTTCACATGGACCAAAAACAGAGTCTGTACCCAGGACACCATCCAAGGCTTGCTGTCTATTCACCTGCGTCGTCTTCCCCTGACAGGTAACCGCTGATCTTCATCAAGTGTTTCATCTTCTCTTTGGAGATCTTCAGGTATTTATCGCAGTTACACACCTAAGGAGACCAAGACAGAAGGGTTAGATGGGACTCCAAGTAAAACTTGTGAGGACTGTAGCTGGCAGACAAAGCTAAGGTTGAACCATCCACAAAACCACCTTGTCACTAGCAGTAGTCACTTCCTCTTTCTGGGCCTCAGTTTCCCTATCTGTAAAACAAGGAGAGGCTGGCTGAGAAAAGTCTTTATGACTTCTTCCAGCTTTAACAAGCTGTGATTCTATTTGAGTTCCTCTAAGGCTAAACAGATATCTATACTACTACAGCCAGTCCCCGGCTCCGTTAGATTGCTTCACTGTATTCCATCCCGTTCAATTCCCTTCCCTTTTACAAGTCAGAGGCCCCTTCTGTGTGCCCCCTGTATTGCTCTCTTTGAGCCAAGTGGGGGGATGATTCTCCAGCATGGTCTCTGTTCACAAAACCTCCATCAACTCCCTGTGCCGGCGCCCATCCTCCTGGCACTGCAGCCTGTCTTCAGGGCTCCACAGATTTAGTCACTACTTAGTGTAGGAGGTCAGGGTATGTAGGGGGTGAGTCATCTCAGGGGACCAGGCACAATGGCAACAGAGATAAAGTAGAGCAAGAGAGAATTGAGTAAGGAGACAGGCCATTCACACGCTGCATCACTGGTGCTCCTCAATGACACCACAGTCTGAGCTGGACCATAGTGGCATTCGAGTATGAGCAGAACACAGGCATACCCATTTTCCTGACTGTAATCTTTTTGTAGGTCAGAGCTCTGTCTGCGAGGAGCAGTCAGGGAATTAGCCAACAGGAGCGACTCAGGAAAGGAAATTCCCCACCAAGAGAGGGAGAAGGATTGAGAGAGCAGTGTGATCAGTATGATCAGACAGAAGAGGGAATGGCCTGGAGTGAGCCCTGCTGGTATCTTGTGCCTGTTATTTGAGCCTAGTTACTATGTGACCTGGAGATGCTGTTGCTTCTCTGTGGGCAGGGGGATAATGGGGATTTTAACAGGGGAGGAGTGGGAACCCTGGTGGCTGCCCATGGTGGGGCAGGGGGGGACGGGGTTGTGGGCCCTTGCTTCCCTGCCGCATCCTTCTCCCACAGGCCCTAAGAATTGCAGCATATATGATGTTGCTTCATTGTGTGACCATGTTAACAGTGGGACTTACTGATACAACTGACCACCCATGCACTCAGGGGCTGTGGCAGCTTTTTCAGGGGAGAGGGAGAAAGGCAGGGAGCAGCTGGGCTGTCACCTCTGGATTTCACCTTCTGGTTAGTGATTGAACAAGGACCTGCATTCTGTATGTGGGGGCCTGCACTAGGCACTATGTATTGCAGCCTTACCCTCACCTTCTGCTAGTACCTGCATCATTGTAACAAATTCGAGGGTCTGCCTTCTAATCCATTGTACACAGGTGTGATCACAGGGTTCCTAAATACTACTTTCAATTACGTCCCTTCCCTGTTTGGGACCCTAAGTGGCTCCTTGGTATTCTCTCTCCCCCACAGCTGCCAGGCCAGGGGGTTTGGTAGTCTTGCCCATGGTGTCTCAATTTGCCTATGGATCCTTTAGCTTGCTGGCAAGTCACTGCTAGGAACCAGACAGCCAAGCGTCCTTTGGCCCCAGCCTGCCTTTGTCTGAGAGGCATGGCTGGATCTCCCCCGGAAGCACTAAGCTGGCTGCTTCCAGACCCATGGCCTGTTGGTAGGTACACTGACGGGGGTACCCATAGCTGGTGAGGGAAAGCCAGATCTTCCATGCCTGAGCCCTCATCCCAACTCCCTGTTCCACTAAAAAGTTTGTTTTCCCCTGACCTGTCATGTTAAGATGAGGAGTGGGGGTGGGGAAGAAGGGGAAAGGGCCCTGAGAAGGAGGTGCTGATATAATTAACACCAAATTCATGGGAACATTCTTCTTTTTCTCATTAAGGATGATGACACAAAGCCTTTTCAGTGGAAAAATATTTGAAGGGGGCTGAGAGACACCTCCCAGCCCCATGGCCTGCCAGTGGCTATCCAGCCAATGGGGGGTGGGAAGTTTGTATCTGAATACAATATAGTTCAGGTGGCTAGACAGAGGTGGCTGATGAGGCAGAGCTGCCTGCACCCCCATCCTCTGTGCATGGCTTCATCCACAAAGAAGGAACCCAGCAGTAGAGTCAAAGCCAGACCATTTCTATCCTCCCTCCTTGGTCCTGCCATTCCTAGACCTCCTCCCCTGGTGACCTTCCTGGCATTGAAAGAGTTCCATAGGCAGAGCAGAGCAAGCAGCCAATCTAGCATTGTTTTGGCAGTAATGGTGGTAAATAAGAGCTAAGGAGAAAGGGGAACAGGGGCAGGGGGCCCTGATGTACAAAGAAGGGGATGGGGGAGCGAGGAGAGCTTCCAGCTCTGTCCTTTCACAACCCGCATCTCCGCTGCTGCAGGATGTACAGTCCCCTGGTCAGGCTGAAAGTCTCCAGCATGGCACGGCAGGCCAGAGGTGCCCTCATGGGCACTGCTTCTGCTCTGCTTCAGCCCTGACTCGATACTGGCCCAGGAGAGAGATCTAGCTATCATGTGCCAAGGGAGCATGCTCCTGGGGGAGGAGCCTCCGGTACCAGCTCATACTGAGTCACCAGGAGCTCCTAGACGAAATACTCATTGCCCATTCTGAAATGGATTGTGGCTCAGTCATCCCCACCCCTCGGGAATTACAGGTAGTGGTTTTCCCACGGCAGTGCCACTGTTGACCTGGGAGTGGGAACCAGCTGGTCCAGGGATGTTGGCTGGGGGACTGGGGTCAGCCTGGCCTCAGGTGACAGCACTGTGGGTTTGGGCCTGTACCAGCCAACTGGCAGCTGAGATCTCTTTCAAAAGCTTGAAAAGCAAGTTCTGTCCTGCTCAGAGACTTTAGAGGCTCTTTTCCTGATTTCCTCTTAACTTTCACATCTTGACCCTGCTGTGGGTGGTGGGAGAAGCCTTGTCTAAGGAGGGGTGCTGGGCCTGTTAGTGCAGCCTTGAAACTCACCTGGAGACTAGTGTGCCTATTTTTTTACCTATCAGTGTACACACCTAAACTGTTCTTCCCTTTGGCCGCTCAAGCCAGGAGGACCCACAAGGAGTCCCAAAGGATGTCTCACTTTGAGAACTTCTATGGGAGACTCCCCCACCTCCATTCCTTGCCTCCTATTTCCCTTGAAGTTGTTTCTCTCTATTTTCCCCATTCTCAATTCAGTGAACATTTCTAAAGCACCCATTATGTGAAAGGCACTGAGTGACCTCTTCAAACCTTTGCCTAGTCAGAATAGGTCAGAATAGGAACAGTTGCAAATGAAACATCACCGTTCCCTAGTTCCAAAGAAGAAACAAGGAAATGTCATTAGTGTTTGCAACCAGCAAATCCCATGCCAAAGGACAGTCAAAAGGTTTCTCCTTCCCCACCTGAGGTCTAGACTAGCAGTAGCCCAGAAGATGATTCTCACTTCAGTGAGAATGAGAAAGGGTGTAATTTCTCTAACAAGAAAGAATTCTGCACACTCTTGGAATAACTGCTTTACAAGAGTGGAAGTCACTATCTTCTATCTCAGCTACTCTACTGATCGATCAATCAATAAACATTTATTAAATGCCTACTATGTGTCAGGCACCGTGCTAAGTGCTGATCAGGAATGACAACAACAACTCATGTTTCTATAGTGCTTTAAGGTTTACAAAACATTTTTTTTCCTCACAAAAGCCTAGTGAATATAAACATAGTAATATCTCTATTTTACAGATGAGGAAAACAAGGCACAGAAAGGTAACGTGCCTAGGTCACAAAGCCATTCAATGTTATGGCTGGGATTTGAGTCTCGGTCTCCCAACTCCAAATTCAGTGCTTTTCCCACTCTACCTTTCAGTAGCATGGGACAGCTCTTCTCTAGGAACAATATACCAGAACTCCTTGTGGGAAGGGTGCTGAGGTCACCCGTGGGCATCGAGGAAATTGAAATGAAAGCCTAAATGGCCTGGAGCACCCATGCCTTGACCATCAATCATTCTGTCTCCCAAGAGAATCATTCTTTTCCTTCCTCCCTCCTCTCTGATTCATCCTTGGCTCTTCCTCTTTCTCACCAGGCAGGTGGGGTAACCATACCTAGGAAGGAAGGGCTGTTCCAAAGCACCTGAGAGCCTGAGCCATGAAGCAATCTAGCCTGGGTCTCAAAGAATGGGCAGGTACCATTCACACAAATACTTCATCATCTACTGCTTCGTCTAGTTCCCTGCTTCCTGCATGCCTCCCCAGGGAGACCGTGTGCTTCCTTATGGGTCTCTATCTGCTCCTCTCCCATCTCGTCTACTGTACGCCTCATCCTGGGGCTGGGCACATAGTATGCACCCCATACAAAACTGCTGAAATGAACTGACTATCAGGGTAAAGATAGCGATGGTGAAGAGCATTTGGATAATACTAGCGGGTGTGCATGTGACTGACATTACATCATACAGATGATCCTGGAAAGCATCTGGTCCTATCTGGTTGACCCCAGATAAACAGGCAGGTGAATTTCTGGGAAAGAGTTCTCAGGCTGGTGGTTCTCAGGCCATGTGTCTGCCTGCCTCACTCCTAAGGTTCTCACGAGAAGGCAGTAGCCCAGAGCTCTAGAGAAACGATGCAGAAAGCAGGACCTTATCACCAGCTGCTTCCTGACTGGGGAAAGCCCCGGTCTGAGGCTGTAGGCCCTGGATTCTCAACCCCCAGGGACTCCCTGTCAGATCAAGAGAGCCAGGGCAGGGCTTTGCCAGGCTCCTGCTGCTCCCTTTTTGGGGTCTGAAAGAAGCTTAATAATAAAAATAAAACCATGGTTTTAATATGAAAAGTTTAGGAAGAACGCTTTTTTTTTCCTCCCCAAATCCATGGTCCATGTTATATCAATCTCAGCCATGTTTGCTCCCTTTTCTGTGATTACCTGTCCCAGAGAGGGCAGCAACAGGATGGACTAGATATAAAACAAAATGCAAATAATGCTTATTTGTAGAGTCCTTGAAAATTTACAAAGGGCTTTTTTTTTTTGCAGTAATTCTGTGAAGTAGGTAACATAAATATTATTGCAGCTATGTGGCACAGTTGATAGAACCCTGGGCCTGGAATCAAGAAGACCTGAGTTCAAATGGGACCTCAGATGCTGCTGTGTGACCTTTGGACAAGTCACTTAAACTCTGTCTGCCTCAGTCTCCTCAACTGTAAAATGGGGATAATAATAGCAGTCACCTCCTGTGAGGATCAAATGAAATAATATTTGTAAAATAACACAGTGCCTGGCACATAATGGACAAAAGATGCTTGTGGTTTTAAAAAAAAAATCCCATTTTATAGAAGAGAAAACTGAGGCTCATAGAGTTTAAATGCCTTGTTCAAAGTGACACAGTGATTAAGTGTCAAATTCTAAGATCCAGATCTGGTCTCTACTAGACTATAAATAAGCCTGTTAAGTTCCTGGAGGGTAAGGAATATATTTTATCTAAGTAAGATGTATCTCTCCCACAGTCTAGATGGTCTACAAACAGTAGGCACTTAAAATATTTGTTGTATCCAAAATATAGGACAATTGAGGACTCTTTTTGCTCTGAAAAAAATAAGTGCATCTTTTTAGTCTGAAATAAGCATGCATGACTATCCAAATTCCTTACAAGGACTTTGTCCCCCCCTCTCCCCTCAAGGGGAGAGGGCAGGAGGAGGAGGGAATAGAGATAGTGAGGGGGGGCAAAAGGAAAAAAAATCTGAAATATACAGCAAGTTATTGCTCCTCTCAATACCTACACTTTTTAATCACTTCTAAAATGTGAAGGATCCACTCCCAACGATGAGTGAGAGATGCTTGGGACCATGATGCCGTCTGAAAGTCTGTCCTTGGCAGATGGAGGGCAAGTGAGAAGAGCAGGGTGAACACTTTACATGAATCTCCTTTGGACTTTAACAAGCTGCTTGTTTCGGGTTCAAGGCTCCTGAAGGGGTCCCACCCAACCAGTGCAGTACAGGAGGGCCTGAGGGATGAGCAACCCGACATCAGGAGGGGTAACATGCAACAGCCAGCACCTTCTGAAAACACAACTAGCCTGGGAAACACACCCTTGAGGAGTGTGGGAAAGTCCTGCCACACTGGGCTGGGGCTGCTGCCCAGGCTCAGGGAGGCCCTGCTCACACCTTCTTTCTGAGTCATAACTAGAACTTTCACATCAGCTCACTCACCTGTGTGAGAAGAAGGGGAGGAGGAGGCAGGGCTGGGGTGGTGTGTGGGAGGCAAGGAGAATCGGTCCCAGTCAGGGAGGCTGACAAACAGGCCAGTGCTGCAGGAGAAGGGAATGAGGGAAGGAAGGGAGGGCGGGAGGGAAGGAAGGGATGGCGGAAGGGAAGGAAGAAAGAGATGGAGGGAAGGAGGAAGGAAGGGGTGAAGGGAGGGAAAGAGGGAGATATGGTTAGCTGAGGGAAAGTTGGTAACCCAGGCTTTGGCAGGGTCCTATGCTGCTGGTAAGAATGGGCTTTTGAGGAATGTGGCAGATTTCAAGGGTCAAAGGGAAAATACCAAGGGGTATGAGTTCTGCCCAAGTAGCCCCAAAAAACTATTATATATGCGTATTTGTATAAGAGTGTGTGTGTGTGTGTGTGTGTGTGTGTGTATGAAGCTGGGAAGCTGAAGGATGGGCTATGTTCCTTCTGGGATTGAAGAGAATCACCCCCCTGAAGGGGGAAGTGAAGTTTGGGAATTATAGAAAGTAATTCCCAAGGGAATGGGGAACTGGCTTTTGGCAAAAACTTTCTTGGGGGGATCTAAAATTTAAATTTGTAGCCTTGGTTGGAAAGGAAATGTAAGAATGGGGCACAGACTGGAGAAGGATTTGTAGGCTTAGAAGGGAAAGACAATGGAAGTTTGGGAGATGTCTTCTGAGCATTGAGGGCACAGTCAGGGGACATGGCCACCTCAGGTATCACACCAAGGGGGTATACAGTGGCCCTCAGACACCCTGGTCTGGCCTCTAATCTACCACTCTACCTTCTCCTTGGCATTTCTGCATTGCCAGTCCACACACATGCCCTGGTCCTTTAGCAATGGGGACTCCGCAAATCCTGTCTGGTGCCTTGCCATTTGTCCGTGGTGGAGGGGGTGGAGGGAGGGAGGGGGAAGACTGTTCCCAGAGTTTAGCTCCATGAAAGAGAGGCAGGGGGCGGGCCAGGGGGCGGGGTGGGGGTGACCCAGCTCTGGGAACTCACTGGAATTCCCAGCAACGCCCCTGCCTGGGGAGAGTGAGTCTGATCAGAGGAGAAGAAAAGAGAAGGGAGAGGGTAGAGGAAAGGGAGGGAGTGGAAGGGGGAAGGGGAGGGAGACAGGGAAGAGAGTCAATGTGTGATTATGTATATTTGAATGTAGTCTACATGCTCTTTGAAAGGCTTCAGAGCAAATCAGGAGACATAGTTGAGAGCCCTTCCAAAACCTTACTGCCTCATCATCTCCTTAATTTCTCAGTCTGTAAAAGGGTCTTTCACGTTAGAGATCCTAGTTCTTTGGGAGTGCCCCTCACTTTATGCAAGCTGTGTGAATCTTTGTGAATCAAATTCTCTTTCGAGAGTTAGTTCGACATTTCAGAAAGAGGACTTAGATGCTGGAGGGACCTAGGTTCAAAACCTGGCTCCGACATTTACTAGCTAAGTGATCTTGGGCAAGTCACAATTTCTTAGCCTCTTATCTGTAGGATGGGGACAATAATATTTGTGCAACATACTTCAGAGGTTTGTTGTGGAAAAAGCATTCTGAAAACCTTAAAGTGCTACATAAATGCTATTATATATTTTTTTCCACTGAAGCCCTTAGTTCTTTCTAGTTCTAATTGATATCTGCTTGTCAAAGGTTCCCTCTCTTCCCTTTAACAGGATTTAACATGCACACAAACACTTAAATGCACTAAAGGAACTTTGCTGATGGAACAGATACTGGTCTTTTGTAAGTTGAACTGGTCTGTCTTAGTATGTGCAGTTGGGCTAGGTTCTCTGAGTCTGGGTACGTTGTCTCTTGTGTCTGTCTCCCTCTCAGCCCATAGATTAGGGCTAGGCACACAAGAAGCATCAATAAGTTTCTTTTGATAGGAGACTGGAAGGTAATAGAAGGTGCCTGAGATTCAGAATCACAGGGTCTGGGTTCAAATTTCAGCTCTGCCATTTACTGCCTGTATGACTTTGGTTACAGTCACTTTATCTCTATGCCTCAGTTTTCTTATCTGCAAAATGGGCTAGATTATCTCTAAGGCCCATTCCAACTTTAAATCCCGTAACTACACCATCACATTCACAGATAATCAAAGACCCTGCGATTTGGTCAGATAGGGACCCCATCTGTAGAAAGGTGGGATCTCTATATGATCATAGCTTCTGCCTCCAGAAGTTCAGAGGAAAGGATAGAGGAGCTCCTTCACATGCGGCTCCTAGGCCTCGGCATATTAAGAGAATGAGAGCAAGGAGGGTATGAATGGGAAGCAGGCGAAATTGGCCTCAAAAAAGTCAAGAAACCATATCAACAATGCACTTTCAAAGTAAAAAAGAACTACTTCTGAAGCTGACCGTGTACAAATTAGATACATTTAACAGAAAGCATCATTTGTGTATTACTAAGTAAAGTGTAGGACAACAGTGAGTACACAGAAAATAATAGCTTGGTCTTTAACTTGGTCTTATCTGGCAGGGCACAGCAAAACCCATATAGGCCGTTAGGTATACAGCACTCATTCCTCAAAATCACAGAGAATTCAAGAAATAATCTGGCTTCAGGTGAGTTACATCCTTGGCCTAAGTGACATTCTTTCTGAGTTGATACACTAACCTGAGCTGAATCCTCTTATTGACTGCTGGGTAGTCCTTCTAGAAATTCCCACATGCTTTCTTTCTTACCTTTTTCACTCTCCCAAACACATGCTTGCTGAATTCCAGAATTAGCCAGGCAACCCAGAACAAAAATAAGCCAAAGCAAAATCATTTGTCCTGCTTGCAGGAAAGAGACTGTAGTAGAGTCATGGGAGGATGGGGATCAGGGACCAGGCTAAAGTGATCTGGAAAAGTGAGCCTAAGGGCACAAGAGCCCCTGGCAAGGTTGTTACCACACTCCCTCATCTCCCAGTCACTATCTGACCATGCAATGTCTCCAAGGGGGCAAGTTGCACTTACGGATGGTACAGAGCCTTTTGCATCCAACTTCTGAAATGGGAATAAGAATACTCTTGTATTTCAAATGGACATAAAATGCCATTAGTAAATGAATTAGGGCAAGCAATTAAAAATTCTTCCTAGTGGGGCTCTTCCCTATTTACTGAATCCTTCTAAAAGAAGGGACTGTGGGAGACCATCCAAACAGGAAAATCAAGAACTCAGCCTAAACTGGAGGAAAATCTGTCCTATGTTCTCATAGATAGTAAACTTACAGCACTCATTCACCTAGGAATTAGGACAACTGAGGAACATAAAAAGGCGCCTGGCTTGTAGATTTAGTCAAGTCCCTAGAAGACTAAGCCATAATAGATTAAGAGAAGCTTAGGGATATTTGGGGATTACTATGGACAGTGAAATGATATCTGGGAGGACCACTCCATGTGGTCCCTTGTGGAAGCCAGTTTCCAGCCTGTATGTGTCCAAAACAGTAGATCTTTTGTTGACACAGTAGAAAGAGTGAAGGAAACAGTTCCAGACAACTGTTCCTATTTGTGATTTGAGACCCTTTCCAACCCACAGACAGGCCCTTGAGCGCACTGATATTTCAGCATCATTCAGATTCAGTTTGGGGAATATTTTGATCTAGTTTTTTTTTTAAACCATGGTGTATATTGGCCTTTCATAGAATTTAGAACTGGAAGGCACCTTATAGGTTGTCAAGTCAAACTTCTTATTTTACAGATGAGGAAACTGAAGGCTAGAAGGGTTAAGTACCTTGTGTTCAAGGGCACAAGGATAGCAAGTAAAAAGGTTCTGATGAGAATACAGATCCTCTGACTCCACAGTAAGTGCTCCTAAGAGGTAGCTGTTGGTACTGGTTTTTTGGAGAGTGTTTCATCAGATTAGTACGGTTTACCTTTAGTTCATGGTTTGACTTAAGTCAAACCTTGCCTGCAGCCCCATTTCTCCAGAGCTTGACTGACAGTGAAGGTTGTTTGTAATTAGCTTGCTGTTATATGGGTGTTTTTAGGGGTGGCTGCCCCCCTCAACCCTTTTCCTCTGCTCTGACATGTCTCCCCACCAGCAATATGAGTATCTGTCTGCTTTATTCAAGAACTGACTGCAGTCCTCACAGGTCAGTGACTCCCTGGGCCACAGATGGCTGTCTATCTATCTCTCTGCTATCCCTGGCTCCCTCAGAGCTGTCTGTCAGCCTTCTCCACCCCCAAGGACTGATGATGTGTCTGACTTAACTCCAGTAGAAGTGATTGTTGGCCCTCTCCCCCTTCCACTCCAGAGTTATTGATTTTTTTGGTCTGTCTGTCCTCTCCCCAAAGGATTAAAATGTCAAACAGGTGTTGTAGTTGATCCTGGGCCAAAGGGCTGAGGATGAAAGAAAAGGCCAGCATCATTAGGCCCAACTGCTGGGGCCAAATGCTCCTCTTAGCACCTTGGGCAGCACCTCTGGCCTAGGCTAGGTGGAAGCCAAAGAAAAGAAGGCAATTAGGAGGTGGGTGAGAGGAGATGGAGGGGAAAGAGAACAACTGGGGGGGGACGACACTGGAGGTGATTTGAGCTGAGTTAGCAGGAAGTGCACCTGTGACTGCCAAATCAGAAATTCTTGGGAATAAATCCCAAAGATGGAAGATACTGGATATTCTAAGGATGGAAGATATTCCATCCTAAAGCTGAGGGACATCTGCAGTGTCAATATCTTCCACTGTGCTGGGTAGCACTGATCTCCCCTTATAGGTACTCTCTTTACCAAACCAATCTTTCCTCATTCCTACAATGCTCCTTTACCCATGCCCAGCCCTAACACACCCAGAGACCCTGTCTCAGGAGGACCTGGGTCTCTCAGAGACAGAGAAAACTGTCCATCTGTCATTTGCCAATAAGTGGAACAATTCTCATTTTGAAAGCCTGTTAACAGTTTACAAAAGTGACTTCTCCTGACTAATTCTGGGTGTTAGATACAGCAAGTATTGAGCTTTGGAGAAGTCACATGACTTATCTATGTTTACACAGATAGTAGATATCAGGACTAGAATATAAACCCAGATTTTCAGATAAGAATTTCGGGGTCAGTCATTTCCTAAGAGAGTCAAAATGTCTTTGAATCTTCTCATTTGAGAAAATCTTCCTTAAAAAAAGGTGAGACTGCATTGGCCAGAATAGTGTCTTAAACAGACTGCCCTGATCTGACTTTAGTGAACAAATCTGTTTGCTCAGACACCAACTGGATATCCCTGTCTCACATGATGAATGGCCTTACTCCTTAATAAGGTTAATTCCTCTACTTATTCAAGTGACCCCCTTCTAGCCTGTCCCCTCCAACATATCGAACCCTCTGTCATCCCCACTTTTTCACTTATTTTCAATATCTGTGTTCTGGCTCCTTCCGTACTACCTACAAACATGCTCATGTCTCCCCTCTGCTGAAAAAACTCTCACTTGATCCTTCCATTCCTGCCTAAAAAGTGCCCTAAACTCAAAGGCTGTCCAGAGGCACTTCTACCTTCTCTCCTCTCACTCTCTTATTAACCCCTTATATTCTGGTTTCTGACATCATTCAACTCAAACTGCTCTCTCTGAAGTTACCAATGATCTCTAAGGAGCCAAATCCAATGGTCTTTTCTCATTCCTTATTCTCCCTGACCTCTCTGCAACTTTTAACACTATTGATCACTCTCTCCTCCTTAATAATCTCTTCTTTTTAGGTTTTCAGGACTCTATTTTCTCCTGGTTCTCCTCCTACCTATCTGACAGCTCCTTCTCTGTCTCCTTTGCTGGATCCTGTTCCAGATGATGCCCTTTAACTATAGGTGTCCCTCGGGGTTCTCTCCTGGGCTCTCTTCTCTTTTTTTTTTTATGCTACTAGGTGATCTCATCAGCTCCCATGGATTTTATTATTATCTCTATACTGATGATTCTCAGATCTACTTATCCTGTCCCAAACTCTCTGTTGACCTCCAGTCTCACATTTCCAGCTGTTTTTCATCTCAAACTAGATGTCCAGTAGATATCTTAAATCCAGTATGTCCAAAACTCATTAACTTTCCCCCTGCCCTCTCTCCCCAATTACTGTAGAGGGCAACACTATCCTCCCAGTCCCTCAGGTTCACAACCTAGGAGTCATCCTGGATTCCTCACTATCTCTTTCACCCTCCCATACCCAAGCTGTTGCTAAGGCTTGTCGATTTCACCTTTGTAACATCTCTTGAATAAGTTCCCTTTTCTCCTCTGACACTGCCCCTACTCTAGTGCAGACCCTCATCACCTCAAACCTGGATTACTGCACTAGCCTGCTGGTGGATCTGCCTGCCTCAAGTCTTTCCCCATTCCAATCCATCTTCCATTTAGCCATTAAAGTGATTTTTACTAAAATGCAGGTTCAAGCATGTCAATCCTTTCCCCCTCCCCCCAATAAGCTCCAGTGGCTCCTTATCACCTCCAGAATCAAATGTAAACTGCTCTGCTTAGTGTTCAAAAGCCCTTCCTAACCTAGCCTCCTCCTACTTTTCATCTTTTTACATTGTACTCCCCGACACATAGTCTTTAATTCAGTGACACTGGCTCCCTGGCTGTTCCACAAACAAGACACATTCTCTAGACTCTGATCCTTTTCTTTGGCTGTTCGCTCTAGCCTGGAAATTTCTCCCTTCTCTGCTCTTACTGACTTCCTTGGCTTCCTTTAAGTCCCAATTAAAATTGTACCTCCTACTAGAAGCCTTCCCCAACCCCTCTTAATTCCAGAACCTTCTCTCTGTTAATTAACTCTTATTTATACTGTGTATAGCCTCCTTTGTATGTACTTGTATATATGTTGTCTTCCCCATTAGATTGTAAGCTCCCTGAGGGGACTACCTTTTGCCTCTTTTTGTATCCCCAGTGTTTAGCACATTGCCTGGCACATAGTAGGTGCTTAATATATGTATATTGATCACCTGAATGATCAGCACAATTCAACAAGTTATTATTAAGTACCTACTACATGCTAGTTACTTTGCCAGACATTGAGGATACAGGGACAAAAACCAAACAGATTTTGCTCTTTGGGAACTTATATTCTCCGATCACTTGTTCACCTATGAAGTGGATTTGGCCCCTTTATTGTAGTTTGTTTGGATGGGCATTCCATTCAACAAATACTTATTAAGTGCCTACTATTTATTTGAAGGACGTGTGCTTGACACTGGAAATAAAAAGAGAAATATTGTCTCTGACCTCAGAAAATTTCTAATCTAATACGGGAGTTTGACGTGTAAGTCAATAAGTCTGGTACAAGGTAGAACGTATCAAAGGCAAGGACGGGATTATATAAAATGCCAGAACACATATCAAGACAGAGAAGCCTTTCTCCATTGGAGATGGTTAGATGAGAGGTCGGGGAAAGTTTCATAGAATAGATAGCAAGTACAATGAACCTTAAAGAACCTTTTCCTCCACTAGCCTGTAAGTTCCTTGAGGGCAGACTGCTTTTGCCTCTTTTTGTATCCCTAGTTCTTAGCACAGTGCCTGGCACATCATAAGTGCTTAATAAATGTTTACTGATTAACTTATTGATTAAAGAAGGATTTCAAAAGGTAGAGATCTGGACTGGATGAGATACATTCTAAGCATGAGGAATAAATAGGGAATATTTTCATTCAAATTATGAAAAACATCTTTGTGACTGATTCTTCCTATAGGTTTGTGTTTAAGTATAATCTTAAATTGAGGTTGTAGCCGACCACTCTTTTTGGTTAGTCAGGACACTTTGGAAATCCTAACAGTGACACTGCTCTGAGCTCTGAGAATATAAAAAGAGTCAAAAGACAGTTCCTACCCTCAAGGAGCTCACAATCTAATGGAAGACACAGCAAGCAAATGTGTGCAAACAAGCTTATATGAAGGAAAAAGCAGGAAATAAGAGGATTTTCCTTGGAAATAACTCAAGTGACATTGGTGCTATTTATGCAAAGCTCCTTGAGCCACAGAACTAAACACCTCTCAGAAAACCTCCTTCTCTCTAGGCTAACTGAATGTCACTCCTCTCCATGTACTTCACATTCCAGTCAAACTGCCCTCCTTGCCATCCCTGTAAACAGCATTCCTCCTTCTGCCTCCATGCCTTGCACAGGCTGTCCTCCAGACCTGGAATGCACTTCCTCCTTTCTTCTGCCCCTGAGAATTCCCAGATTCCTTCAAGGCTCAGCTCAGATTCTACCTCCCTCCACCCCCAGCCATTAGTGGTTCCTAAATTTACTTTGTATCTACCTTCAAAATACTGTGTATTTGTTCATATGTGCATGAAAGCAGGGATGGTTTAAAAATTTTTTTTTATTTTTTTAAATTATGAACATGACAGATATCTACAAACATGGACATTTCCATCTAACAAAGAACACAAAGAGAATTGTATGTGAAACTATGAATCTCCATTATGTACAGTTTGTTTTTAAAAGTATATATTACATTTCTGTGACTTCATTGGTTTATAGGGTACTCCTGGTAGAAAATCCTGTCCATCAATGTAGATGACCAATTACTTGGCAACATTAGAGAGTTGCGTGGGGCACTCAAACTTGCCTGGGTCACAAAACCAGTATGTGTCTGAGGCTGTGAACCTGTCTTCTCGCCTCTAAGACAGGCTTTCTTATCTACTAGTCAATTAATTCATTGATAAACATTTATCAAGCACCTACTATGTGCCAGGCACTGTGCTAAGTACTAGAGATGCAAAGAACATAAAAAAAAATATAAAAGTCCCTGCTCTCAAGGAGCTCACAGTCTAATGGGGGAGACAACATGCAAACAATGTTTCTATGTACAAACAGTATATATAGGATAAATTTGGGAAGGCGACAGAATTAAGGAGCATATGGAAAAGATTCCTGTAGGTGGAGCTTTAAATGCCAGAGTATTTTATATTTGATCTTGGATGTGGTTAGGGAACCATTAGAGTTTTTTGAGTAGGAGAGGTGACATGGTCAGAGCTGCACTTTAGGAAGATCATTCTGGCAGCTGAGTAGAGGATGAAGTTGAGCAAGCAGAAGCGTGAGGCAAGCAGACCAACCAGCAGCCATGGCTACAGTCCAGCTGTGAGGTGACGAGGGCCAGTACGGGGTGGTAGCAATGTCAGACGAGAGAAGGGGGAGTACGTGAAAGGTGTTAGGCAGACAAAAGACTGGACATATGGAGTGACTGGGAGAGAGGAGTTGACAATGACACCTAGGTTGGAAGCTTAGGTGATTGGGAAGATTTTAGTATCCTCAATGGTAATAGGGAAGTTAGGAAGAGGGGAGAATTTTTCTGGGGAAAATAATGAGTTTAGTTTTAGTCATGTTGAGTTTGAAGATGGAGATTGGAGATGTGAGGCAACTGAAGATGTGAGACAGAAGGTCCGCAGAGGGTTGTGACTAGATGTATAAACCTGAGAATCATCAGCATGGAGATACTCATTGCAACCATGGGAGATGATAATATCACCAAGTGAAACAGTATAGAGACAGAAGAGAAGAGAGATGGAATAGAGGGTCCTGTGGGACACTCATAGATGAAGGTTCAGAAAAGGAGACTGAGAAGGTAGGAGCAGAATCAGGAGAGAGAACGGTGTCATGAAAACTTAGAAGAGAGTATCAGGGAGGAGAGGGTGACTGACAGTGTCAAAGGCTACAGAAAGGTCAAGAAGGATGAGGACTGAGAAATTAGATTTGACAATTAAGGGATCACTGGTAACTTTGGAGAGAGCAGCTGACACCAGACTGCAGAGAGTTAAGAAGAAAGCAAGTAGAGGTACTTATTGTAGATGACCTTCTTAAGGAATTTAGTCACAAAAGGGAAGAAAGATATGGGATGATAGTTAGCAGGGAAGAATGGCTCCAGTGAGGATAGATCAAGTGAGGGAGGAAGGAGATATGGGCATGTTTGGAGGTAGCAGGGAAGCTGCCAGTAGACTGGGAGAGACTGAAGATAAGTGAGAGTGGGAGATGATAGAAGGGAAAATCTGCTGGAGAAGACAGGATGGGCAGCCTGTCTTTTTTTCTTTCCTCTTTTCCTTCCTCCTTTCCTTTCATCACTCTTACTCCCCACCCCCTTCCCTCTCCATAACTCTGCTCCCAAATATAAAACCCCTCTGTTGAAACAAATAAGTATAGTCATGCAAAACAGATCTATACATTGGCTATGTATGAAAGTGTATGCCTCATTCTGTACCTCTAAGTCAATTATCTTTTTGCCAAGAGGTGGGGAGCATAGTAATCATAGCTAGCATTTATATATTGCTCCAAGGTTTGTAAAAAGCATTATTAGATATGCTCACTCACTTAACTCTCACAAAGCCCCTATAAGGGAGGTGCTATTGTCATCTCCATTTTACAGAAAAAGACACTGAGGCTGAGAAAGGTAAATGATTTGCCTAGGGTCACACAGCTAGTATGTGTGTAAGATTTGAACTCAGCTCTCCATGACTGAGTCCAGTGCTCTAGCCACTGTGTCACCTAGGAAGCACGATTCATCCTCAGCCTTCTAATTATTCGTTGCATTGATAAGAATTCTTAAATATTTTAAGGTTGCTTTTCTTTAGAGTACTGTATTAACTGTATAGATTGTTCTCTTGAATCTGTTTACTTCACTGCATCAGTTCATTCTTCCCAGGTTTCTCTGAAATTGTTTCTTTCATCATTTCTTACCGTGAAACAGGAGAACAGAGTCTGTTTTGTTTCTGTCTTTGTATTCTTAACATCCAGCACAATGCCGGGCATGGAGTGCTTCACAGCTCATAATTAAAGCCTGGGAGAGATCTTATAGACCATCTACTCTAACCCTCTCCTTTTACAGGTAAGAAAACTGAGGTCTATTGAGGCTAAAGTAACTTGCCCAAGATCATACAGATAGTAAGTGTTTAATAAATGTTAACTGAATGAACCAATGAATGAATGAATGAACGAACCCTAACTGAGAACAGGGCTACAAGAAGTCCAAAGAGACATTTAACTCCCAAAACCACATATTAGTGGACAAGGGAAAAGAAATATTTTCTTTGTTAATTGCTGTCTCAGTTCCATTTTCAGATGGTTAAGATTCTGAATTTGTATTCTAATCACATTACTTTCCTCTCCAGCTGGCTTCCTTGGGAAAACACCCATCCCCTGGAGCAATGGGGAGTCTTTACATTAAGACACCAGCCTTAAATCTGAACCCAGAGCCGAGGAAGAGAAAATCCAGTGACATCACAGGCCTTGGCCCAGGGATGAAGACAGCAAAGATTTCATCTTGATATGGTGATGGAAGGGAAGTAGGGACAGAGAAGGCACTAACTAGAATTATGCCCCTACATCTTCATTATTTTGGAGAGTTCAGGGGAAGCCCACAAAGGCATGCTGACTAAGTCATGTTTTTTTTTTAATTCAGGTGTTCACCAGATCACAGTTAATAGACTCATAAAGCTGAAAGAAATCTTAGGGGTCCAACTCTTATTTGATAAATGAGGAAACTGAGGCACATAGGAAAAATGTGATAGGTAGAAGAGGGACATTGAATCCAAGTCTTCTGATTTCAATCTGATGTTCTTCCTGATATATCATCTATCCTCTAAATCCCAGATATAACTGAGGTATGCAGGAACTAGACAACCAATACAGTTTTCACTTATGATGCTTTAGGATTTAAAAAGCACTTTCCCACATTAATCCCATGAGGTGGGTAGTCCAAGAATTGTGACCTCTACTTTACAGATGTGGAAACAAAGGCTCAGAGGGTTACTTTCCTATTGGTTTCACAGGAAATATGGGAGCCAGGTCTCCTGAGTCCAAATCCAGGGCTCTTTCCATCACTGCTTATTTTGTTCAATCTCCTAATTTTATACATGTGGAGACTGTGGCCCATGGTGGGGAGTGACCTATCCAAGGTCACAGACGTAGACTATGGTAGCGAAAGGAACAGAATCAAAGTCCTGACTCTCAGTACAGTGCAGTGCACCAAATCTGCCACCTTGGCAACCTCTGGTAATTCACACTGACCATACCAGTGTCCCTTCTGGAGTCCATTGTCCAGAGTTTTAGGAATCCTGTCTTTCTTCCTCGTTTGGTTTCACAGGCCAACAGCACCCAAATGAGGAGAAAAAGGCATTGTTCCAGAGTTACTCAATGATCTCTCAGGATTAAGAGATCAAAGTGTTTGTGATCTGACACAAGTGAGCTAGCATGGGAGTGGACAGAATGCCTGGAAGGTGACTTTAGTGGGGTCCTTTGGCACAGTTCTGTGAATCTTCCCTTCTTGCCAAGAAGAGTGGTAAACTGTTTTAAGATGAGACTAACTTCAACTGAGAATCCCAGGGTACACTGGGAGAACAATGGACTTGGAATCGGAGGGCCCGGGTTCCAGTCCTGGCTCTGCTACTGATTAACTGTGAGATCTCTCTGGGCCTTCGTTTCCCCATCTGAAAATGAAGGGATTGTACTAGATCAGTAGTGTCAAACTCAAATATAAATGGATCCCTGCAGGCTGCATTTTGACTTAGAAAACTACAAATTAGCATTACCTACGTTGCACTGTATTTTTATTTGTTTTGTTAACTAGCACAGGTTTGGTCAGTGTGAATTAATAGAGGTTGTCAAAGTTTCAGATCTGGTGCAGTATCAGTAGACTCAGGTTCTATTCTTTTCTCTACCACAGACCACCTCTGGGTCATTAGATAGGTCATTCCCCTACCATGGGCTACGGCTTTTGCATGTATAAAATGATTACAACCACAACTGCATTTTAATCTGATGCGGGCAGTATTCTCCTGGCTTATGGCCATTGGGCTTCGAGTTTGACACCTCTGGACGAAGTAATCTGGAAGGTCCCAGATATAAATCAAGGACCCTATGAAAGACCCAGTTTGTCAGTGTCCTGACTATGTCACTGTACCTGTCCAAGCTTTGATGGGCCCATGTGCGCAATAGGAATGCTGAGAGTCTCACCTGTGAGAGGTAGAGGCCAGGTGGTTAGGCTGAGCAGCTTGCCCTTACAGCACATATTGAAAGGGAATATGGTCACCTTGAGCAACAGTGACCACAAGCAAAAGATGGAATTACAGTAGGTTTAAGGTTTGAGCTGGTGGGAGTAGGGGATCTCAGGCCTAAACAGCATCCCAGGAAAGTCATTCTATCCCTACATGTGATCAGAAAAAGGGATTTCTTGTTTCTGGTTTGGAGCACAAAAAAAAAAAACTCTTGAGATTTATTATTTTTATTTCAGAGCAATTTGTAAAGCCTCCTGGCTTTAGGACACTATTCTAGGGTGGTGCTGGGGGTGGGGGTGGGGAGAACTAAAGGAAACTGAAGCTGAACCTGAAATGGTTAACCTGGCTGATACACATAGCCGTGGGGTGGGAGAAAACCCTCTGAAACAAAAATAAGTGTAAGATTTACAAAATCTACAAACAATTGAGCACACAGACACAGGAATGAAATATATTGGGTTGAAGGACTGACCTGTCCTAGTGTGGGCATCTTGTCTCTTTGTCTATATGAATTCACACCTATTCAGTACCTCTGAAGCCATAGCGTTTAGCCATCGGCCTCCACGCTGAAGTAAACACTGATTCCTCAAGTCTTCTTCCCTTTTCGATGGTGCATGTCTCCTACGCCTTCCGATCCTGCCCTATTACTGTTTCTCCTGATCATCTCTGTCAACCAGTCCACAGGTGGCTGTGTTCCCTCCCTACTCCCTCCAGCAGGATTACAGAGCTGGGGCAGTGTCTCAGGCTGGCTTCTCGTCAAGTGAGTGCCTGGAGTATGTCCTGCCTGCCTTCCCCCACCCTTCCTTCAGATAGTATGTGTGGTAGAACACGCATTGCATCTGGACCTGATTGACTTAGGTTCAGTTTTGGTTCTGACACATCGCAAAATCACAAAATCATTTACTAGCTGTGAGAGCCTGGTCAGGTCTTATAACTTTACTGAATCACATTTTTCTCAATGGGGAAAATAGAGTGTCCTATCTCCCTCACAGGGCTGTTCTAAGAAAAGTGTTTGTTAGCTTCAAAGTTCCATATAAACACCACTAAGTATCATTATTTCTATTTTCCTAAGACTGGCTTTCCTTCTTGCAACAACAGCTCCAGCCACTTTCCTTTTCAAAATGCAGAGAAGAAAGAGAAGGCATCCTCCCTTAGCAGTCCTCCCCTAGCCTCTCTCTCTTGGGGCTCCCATCCCCTCCTCTGTTGTTGGCTCTCCAGTTCCATAGGACTCAGCTCCCCCCAAAGTGGCCTCTCCTCACACTCAGCATCTCCTCTGAATGCAGCAGAAACCTGGCCCCACCCAGAGCCAGCTCCAGCTGCCTGGTGCCCACACAGCCTGCTGACCCAGTTTCTTTTCCTGTCTCACCTACTTACTAGTAGCAGAAGACACTTTCAGACCACAACAAACTCCTCCTGTGAATCCTTGTTCCACTGCACATCTCCTTCCATGGCCACAGGTCTTTATCCCCCCTTATGTCTTTGGGCTCTGCACAGATGCAGGACTGAACATTTTCCCGAGAACCTCCTCAGATGGTCAGCTTCTTGGCTGTCTCAGACAAGATCATCCCAGTGTGTTTGTGGATTCTTCCTTCCCACAGGTGGGGGAGAGAACAGGGATGTACTGGAGATGGGATAAAGAACGGAGGTTCTAGATGAATCTGACTCAGCATATTTTCAAACACCCCGGGCATCAAGAACAGTAGGAGCTTTCATAAATACGTTCTTAGGGTCTGACTTTTTGCTTACCAAAGTGAAAGACAGATGATCTGACAAAATCTAATGTGTTTTCTAGTACTAATGGTATAACTTACTCCTAGGAAGATGTGACTTAACGTATTACTGCTCTCAATAATACACTAGCAGGGACCCCCTAGAGACATGCTGCCTTGGCTAAAAGAAAGCAGGTTATGTATTTGAAATGGCACCCGGGTTTGGAGTCAGACAATCAGGTTTTGTTCTGGCTTTGCCACCTACTGTGTGACCCCAAATTAACACCTCTGGGCCTTGGTATCCTCATATGCGAAATGAATGGGCTCATCTCTAAGGTCCTGCTCAGCTCTACACTTAATGACGTCCTCATTTTCCTCACTTGTATGGTGACTGGTTGGACGAGTACCGTCTCCTAGAATCCCACCTAACTCTTACACCCCACGCAGGCAGCACGGTGCCGATGCTGAGTCTGAAGTAAGAGGGCTTAGCAGTTAGAATCACAGATCTAGAACCAAAAGAGGCCAGCTAGTCCCACCTGATCATCCTACAGATGAGGAAGCTAAGGCCCGAAGGAGTTAAGTGACTTATCCAATGCCACACAGTTATCAGAGTCAGGAAATAAACCCAAGGTTCTCTGATCAACTGCAACCTCTTTGGGCCTCAGTTTGTAAAAGAACGGGGTAAGAGTCATGATGTCTAAAGTCCATGTCACTCCCCTTGAACTCCAGTGGCTCCCTATCACCTCACTCAAAGCTCTCCAAAACCTAGCCCTCCCTACCTTTCTTATGCTTTACTCTCTGACACGTACTCCTCAATCCAGTGGCACTGGCCTCGTGGCTGTTCCTCGAACAAGACGCTCCATCTCCAGACTGTAGGCATGTTCACTGGAATGCTCTCCTTTCTCATCTCTGCCTCTTGGCTTCCTTCCCAATGAAATCTCATCTTCTTGGAAGCCTTTCCCAACCCCTCTTAACTCTAGTGACTTTCCTCTCTTAACGATTTCCTGCTTTTCCTTCATATAAGGAATGTTTGTACATATGTTTGCACACATTTGTTTGCTTGTTGTCTCCTCCTTTAGACTGTGAGTTCCCTGAGGGCAGGGACTGTCTTTGCCTACTTTTTGTATTCTCACAGCTTAGAACAGTGCCTGACACATGCTTACTGACTTGGATGTTGTGAGTGACTAACAGAGGGATTTTCAGGTCTCAAAGAGGATCCAATTGGGGAGGGACAAGAAGAGAGAATGGAATTTTCATCAGTGGCTACCTTCTTGGTTCTAGATTTTTATCCCAAATGAGTCCGAGGTTCCTAGTGCACTACTGCATGCAGAGCCAAGTACATGTGCATCTGATGTTTCTTAACTGCACCAAAGGCCTGTCTCTAAGCCAGGGTAAAACAGAAGCTTCTTTTACCTCAGGCCTGGCAAGGGCCCAAGGGGCTGAAGCCTGAAAGAAGAGCCTAAACAAACACTATCTTGCTACGTTGGCAGGACCGTATTCCTAAGGTACAAGAGCTGGTTGGCAGACCAGCCTTGGGTCCCCACAGCTATGGACCATGGACCATGAGGGATGCAGGAGGGAGGTTACCTATGCTTTGTGATGAGAGGGTTGAATGCAGATATTTTCTTTAGCCATCCTGAAATCTATACCCTTTCAGTGACAGAGAGAGAGAAAGAGAGAGAGAGAGAGAGAGAGAGAGAGAGAGAGAGAGAGAGAGAGAAGAGGGAGATGAGGGAGACAGAGTGAGAGAGTGCATGGCATGGCAAGGTATGTATCGGGAAAGGCAGGTCTGACACTCCTTTACTTGGCCTTCTAGGCTAACCATTGGGCCCTGAACTCCATTTCCAGTCTTCTCCTCCAGCTACTGTATGTTCTAGTCATACAGTACTAGACCACTCATTGCCCTCAGCCCCTCCCAATGTAGCCTTGGCTCTGCCTCTGGGCTTTTGCTCATGCTGTCTCCTCTGCCTAGGATGTTCTACTTGCCCTCATTTTCCCTGAGCTGCCTGTCTGGGGTGGTTCCTCTCTTGGAGCTCCCATAACTTTTTTTTTAATCTCTCTAAGGCACTTAGCATTATGATATACATACAGTTCTCTGCATTTGTGGTTTATCTACTTGCTAGACTGTAAGCTCCATGAGGGTAAGGGTCATTTTACATCTAAACTTATATAAACATCCCAGTACCAACAACACAGCTCTCCAAATAGCTAATGCTTTAGAAATTTTTGTTGAATGAATGAATGGCTGGCTGGCTGGGATACTGCAGGGGGTGGAGGGATGCTAAAGACAGACTGTGGCCTGACAGTGTTGCTGAGGGCTCCTCTTAGTGCCACAAATAACAGGAAGCAGACAGTGTGGGGCTGTCTGTTTTGGGGGTCTAGCTCCTGTTACCTCTGTGACTGTGACGTGGCCGTGAGAGCTGAGCTGGGGGCCTGAAAGGGAGGGCTTCTTAGACTAACAATAGCTCTTTTCTGTCCCCATCAATAGAGATCATGATACATGCTGGGTTGATGGGACTTGGCCCTACAAAAGCCAGTGTCCAAGAGAATCTCCTCCGGCTGGTGGGCATGGCTCCTGCTCTGGCTCTCTGTGTGACCTGGGGTTAGCCCGGACCCTTTTCCCTGTGCCCTGGATCTGGTTCCCACGGAATCCAACCTGCTCCTCTATTTAGCAGGGCTATCCCCTAATCCCCTTTGTCAGGTCTGATTCAAGATCTGGACAATGTAGTAGGGGGAGATATCCAAAAGGGGAGTTGTGGGTAGGCAGTGGGGAGGGGACAGAGAGGTCACCCAGTACCTTTTCTGGGCCTTTGACTGGGGTGACTGGTGGGCTTTACCTCCTGACAACTTCAGGGACAATACAAGTCTGGGAGGACCCTGAGGTTGCTCTCTAAGTGGGAGGGGTAAAATTTTAAAAGAAAATGGATTATCTCCTTAATTATTTTTTTACTGGGGCATGTAGACTGAGTCAGGATCTCTCCTGCCTTATATTAAACAATACAGAGTCTTCTCAAAAATCAAAATGACCTAGGACTCTAAGATGTACATTAAGGTCTCATAAACCTGTGAGATCCTCCTTCCAAGTTAGAGAATGTGGGTGTAATATTGAGAGACTGTATAAGAGAGGTAGAGACAGAGAAAGAGAGAGAGAGAGGAGGTGGGAGGAAGAAGGAGGGAAGAAAGGAGAGACAAAGATGGGGAGAAAGGGGAAGGGAAGGAGTGGAGAGGGAGAGAGAAAGGGGGGGAGAGACAGACAGAAAGAGACAGAGAGGGGAAGAGGGAAAGAGAGATGGAGTGAGACAGGGAAAGAGAAAGGAAAAGAAAGAGAGAGAGAGAGAGAGGAGGAGAGAGGGAAAGAGAAACCAAAAGAAGGAGAAAGTCAGAGAGAAAGTGAGAGACAATGAAAGAGAGAGAAAAAGAGAGAGGAAAGAGTCAGAAATGAGAGAGGAGAGGGAAAGAGAGAGGGAGAAGAGAAGAAAAGAGAAGAGGAGAGGAGAGGAAAGGAGAGCGTGAATGAGTGTGTATGTGAATAAAAACCATGTGACTGGCATAGTTAGTAGTCTGGACAATTCTTAAGGCAAAACCTGCTCTTTCAGAGAAGTTTTTGGCAGTGCCAGGGATTGGTTGTTTAGTATACCCATAACAGGAGCATAGGCACAAGAGAACAACAGCCCCATCAGAAAGCAATTTTCCCTTTTCTGACTAATTCAGTTCAATTGAATGAATAAGTTTGTTTAGCACTTACAGTGTACATGCATTTACTAGAATACAAAGATGAAACAAGGCAGAGTCCCTGCCCTTGAGGAACTTACAATCTTATACTCAATCTGTAACCATTTTTGTACTACATGCTAGCAGGGCCCAAAGAATGGGGGTCCCTGACCTCAAGGACTGAACTCCCCTGGCAATCCCTGAGCTCAGAAAACCCAGAAGTCCTGGAGCTGACAGCAGAGCTTCATTTCTAGCAGAGACATCAGGGCCCTCCCCACTCCCCCTCCCCTAGCAAATGAGGTCTGGAGCCCATTGTCAGGACCCTAATGCTGTTTTCTTTGCAAAGCATTCAAAGAAAAAAGGAGAAAGAGACAGAGAACTCCTCCAATGCTAATCTTGTTAGGTTAAACTGTTCTCTAAGCAGATGGAGATAAGGCAAAGGCAGTTTTGTCTTTCTTGGCCAGGGGTTAGGTTTATAGGGCACAGAGGTCAGGCCAGAGAGCCAGCAGCACTCGGCTTTGTGTCCCTAAGTGAGCAGAAAAAAATTATGTCCCACATTTAGAGTTAAACCTATATAAGTCATTGAGACAGGGTTGAATCTTGGAGAAAAAAATAAAACACGAAGTTACTTTGTGTTTCTAATCGTTGGCTCCCTATCACATCCTCCATGGTTTGGCTTCCTTAGAGAAGTTCCAGAGAAACAGGCACCGAATTCCTCAAACTGAACTCTGTGAGAGCTAAGGAGTTCCTGATACTCTTGATATTGCCAGTATTTCTGCCTTACAGACTGCCACCTTTCTGTTCCACCATCTGAGAGGTTAAGAAATGGAAGCCTCAAAGTCAGATGAAAACCAAAAAATATCTCAGCTGATTTGATGTTTTTGTTCTCTGTGCCCAAAGGGTAGGAAAAAAAAGAGAATTCCCAGGAAATATCACTCCTCAACCTGTGGTCCCACTTTACTATCTATTGCACAATACCTCTCATCTAAGACAGAGTCCACTCAGGTGAAGGGCAAGGTCAGGCCAGGTCCTGATAATAATAATTGACATTTCTATAATGCCTTAAAGTTTGCAAAGTGATTTAGATACATTATCTAAACTTCAGGACAATCTGGAGAGACAAGTACTATGGGTATGATTCCCATTTTACAGATGGGAAAACTAAGGCTCAGTCAGGGTTAAGTGACTTGCCCAGAGTCATACAGAAGTATGTGTCTGAGACAGGATTTAAGTCCAAGTCTTCTCAATTTCAAGCCCAGGGCTATTTATTTATTATACCATAAGTTTATTCAAAAACTCAAAGTTTAGGTTATTTTCCCAGGTTAGTACATGTATAGTTCCATTTCCCACACCATTTATACTTTCCTACTATTGAATCCTAAGGCTCTAAAATAATGTTAAGTCTTCACAGATTTCCTCATGTCAGCTGGCAGATAGAATGAGACAAGAAAGCAGCCCGAGACATTTTAGGACAGTTTTTTTACTATAAGAGATGAAATGAAAGGGGCTTTGGGGTTAATCAACAGCTTACAACAAGAATGTAAAGTCCGTGACATCGGGGTCATGTCTTACAGAAACCCAGAATCTTGAAGGTGGTAAAAAGACCTCAGAGGTCACCAAGTCTAACCTGCTCTTAGGGAGGCGTCCCTGGCAGAGGGTCATCGAGTCCCTGAAGACATGCTGTGACACAGAACTCACCACCTCCCGGAGCTGACCATTTTACCCTTGGATCACCTGAATTCCTAAGAAGTTTTTCCTTATGGCAAACCTAAATCTACTTTCTCTCAGGTTCTGCCCGTTTCTTCTCTCTGTCCTCCCATGCTAAGCAGCTCGTCCCTTTTCCCCATGACGGTGCTTCAGGAATACATAAAAAGAGCTTTGGTCCTCTCCAGTGTCCAGCACGGGGCCCTCTGCATACGAGGTACCCAGCGTATGTAGATCAATTAACTGAGCAGACAATTCAATCATCCAGTGCACCCCTTGCTGCTCAAGGTTTCTCAGGTTGGCAGCTATAGTGTTCGGGCCTGAGTCTAAAGCAAAAAGACCAGAAGTAAAAGAAAGGATTTGTCCTGGACAAGCTGGGCGGTATACTTGGCACTAGCCATGGGGTGGTAGATATGGTAAACCCAAGTTTTAACCATCCTCATTTCCATTACTTTCTTTGTAACAGAATAGGGAAATAGCCATGTTCAAGCTTAAACAATAAACTTTAGAAATTATTTAACTTGGGGTACATGTACGTGGCTTAAAATTTTTTTTTAAAAACTGTATTTCAATATAACTGGTTTCCTTATTTTATTTTATGTATTTAAAAATATTCTGAGGAGTCCACAGGCTTCCTTATATTGCTAGATGGTTAGGAGCTCCTGGTCTAAATTCTCTCTGCCTAAGTGTTGCTCCAGCGATCCCTAATCCCAGCCCCTAGTCAGTGCTCTCCTTGTGAGATGAGCTGGGCAACGTAAGAGCTAACCCTTAAGATGCGTGCACCTCTGAGTCTTGCCCTCTCTCATGTTTGTCTTGTTTTTGGAAATACACAGCTTTGCAGAGTGCAATTTCGCAGGTACCTGTGATTCATGGAAGTTTGGAAATACAGGGTGTGGGGATCTTATTCCAAGTTTCCTGAAATTTCTGTGCAAGTCTCATGGAGGAAGACTGTATTGTCTCTGTTTCCAAAACATGGCTGTCATTTGAAGGGAGAAGGGCAAGAGACTAAAATTTTGAACTTTGAAAGCTGGTGTCGTTTGTGTCACTGCTATTCCTTCTCCCTAAGCCCCCCTACTCCTTGATCACTCTGTTCAGTGTATTTCAAAATTGTCAAGGTAAGTGTATGCTTGTCTCTTGTACTGTGTACAGTATCTGCAGAAAGATAGGGGTAGAGGGAAAAGAAGAGAAAGGTAAAAGGAGAGGAGAGGGGATAGAGAGGAGAAGAAGCAGAGGGGAGGGGAGAAGGAAAAGGGGTAAAAGAGAAAAAGAAGAGCAGATGGAAGGGGATCAGAGAAGTGGGGGGAGGGGAGAAAGGGCAGATACAGACAGCTGGATTCAGAGCTAGCAGTGGAGCTAAAGGAAGAAAGATGAGAATGAAAGAAGCAGGCAGAGAGGCATCGAAAGGAAGCCTTGGGTCCTTCTAGAGAAGGAGGGGGGCCAGTTCCCAGACCTGGGGAAGCTGAAGGCCAGGCAGGCTTGCCTGCTTGCTTAAGCAGACTGGGCGGCCCTTGGGGGGGGGGGGGGGGGGGGGGGGGGGGTGAGTGTGAGAACTTGCTGATTGCTAAGCAGTGTGGGAAAGTGGGAGGATGGGCAGGCAGGCGGGCGGGCAGGCAGGCAAGCCGGCGGGCTCACTTTAGTCACAGCAAAGGCAGTGGGAAACAAACAGCCTGAGAGAGCAGGAGTGAGCTGGAGAGAGCCCGCCCAGCCAGGCAGGAAGGAGGGGCTAAGGCTGGGAATTTCTCAGAGCATGTGAGGGAGTGTGCATTTCGGCACAGAGAGTGATAGGCATTTGAAAGGGGGGTACTCAGATTAGAGTGATTAAGATAGATTCAAAAGGAAGCACTTCATTGGCCCCCCAGTGACTGAAGCATCTCTCTCTTCTGGGATCCCTGGGCTCCACACATTGGGTGGGGGCTGCTTCCAGCCTGTCTACCTGGGATGGGAGTTGGTTGCGACACCGTTTTTTTCCCTTGAAAGTGAGACACTGCACTCTGCCAAGGGGTGAGCCTTCGGGAGGGATGACGTGGTACTACCCCCCACCCCTGGGGTGCCAGCCCATCCCTGGCACTGAATCATGGCCAGACAGTGACATCTACCTGAAGATGGCCAGAGGGAAGCAGGGATGCAGGGAAAGCAAGATGGCTGACAGGCCGGGGCTATGCCAATTTAAATCTCCTCCCTTGAGTGAGGCTGGAGTGCCAAGAGCTGTTCGCTTCCCAGTCCTCCAAGGAAGTATTTACACAGGGGACCAGAGGCTGCGTTTTCTTTATGTCTGCTCAAGGCCTGCACCCCTGGAAATGTGTGAGCCAAGCAATAGAAGCTGATCTTTTGGAAGATGAGGGAAAGACACTGATTTGGGTTGAGGTCCTGAGCCAGTGCCTCATGAGGATCTCAGAGTTGGTAGCCTTAGGTAGGCTACCCTCTTTCCTGGTATGGTGATTCTGGGGAGGCTGGGGCAAAGATTTTTCCAGGAAGATTGTCCTAACTAGTAGGAATAACTCCGAGGAAAAGAAAAAGGGTTGCTGAGATGATGACCAACTTTTCGACCAGACAATCAGCTTCATGACAGCTGGCCCCTTAGGGGAAGAATGGCAAGTCAATCCTTTAGGAAAGGATTTTAGTCCAAACAGTAGTCTAAGAAGATTGGCTGACTTGGGGCTCAGTCCATCGGCCAGTTCTGTAATCCTGCAAATAAGGCATGGGCTCAGACCAATTGGCAGAAAAAGAAGCTGGAAATAGAGGGGAAATGGCATTTGGGGTCCAGTGTAGATGAGGAAGTTCTGTATACTTAGCCCAACCTTTCTCCTCCTCCACGGCAAACCAGGCCACATAGAAGGGTTGTGTGTGTGTGGGAGAGACAGAGATAGAGAGAGATAGAGACAGGGAGACAAAGAGAGGGAGATAGGGAGGGGCAGAGGGGGCAGAGGGGGAGTGGAAATGCTGCCTGCTGTCTGTCCCAGGGGCCAGGCCTCACACAGAGTATCTAGGCTGGGGCCTCACACCCTAAATGGCCAAAGACAGGCTGTCCTTGGGGACTGGGGCCATGGGTATGTAGAAAAATAGCCCAAGGTGATTCTGAAGAAAAAGTAGCTTCCTTTGAAAATAAAGGCAGCAGGGCCTGGTTAGGGAGGCACTCCAGCAAACCCTCAGGCAATGCCCAAGGTTTCTGAAACTCCCTATTTTTAGGATGGCATCTTTGTGTGCCAGGTAGACAGAGCGATTTGCCAGGTTTACCAAGATACTGCTGAGTTTGCCTTGTGCTTGCCATAATCAGGCCCACATTCTCTCAAAGAGAGTTCATTCCCTGATCATAGCCACTCTTAACTGTGTCATAGACTCCTTTGACAATTTGGGCAAGCCTATGAACCTGTTGTCAGAATAATGCCTTTAAATGCACAGTTCTACAAAGGAAACCAATTGTGTTGAAATAAATGATAAAGGATTCTTTAAGGTTTACAAAGCACTTTAATATATATTATCTTATTTGATCCTCACAACAACACTGTGAGGTAGGTGTTATTATTATCCTCATTGTAAAATGAATGTAAAAAATGTACAAAAAAACCCCAAATCACCGGTAAAGGTGAAGAAACTGAGGCCAAGAGGTAAATGGCTTGCCTAAGGTCACATAGCTAGTAAGAGGGTCGGAGGAAGGTTTTGGGCTCAGGTCCTTCTGATTCCAAATCTGAAGCTGTTTCCACTACATAAAATCATAAATTTTTTTTTTTTAAAGTTCACAGACCCCAGGTCAAGAACCTTTGCCTATTATAGACAAATAAATGCCACATTGGTTCACCCACCTACATCACAGAATTCAACTTCTGTGTGTCAATGCAGATTCAAGCTTCCAAGTTAGCAGGGGTTTACCAGTCCAAAGAACCTTTTTAAGGCCCTGGGATGAAGGTTTGCAGGGTGAATGAGACACTTGTGGGGGTGGGGTGGTGGCAGGCGACATCAAATGCTAAACCTGAAATGCCCGTAAACTGGCAGGCCAGGTCCCTGACAGCTGTCTGCCCATCTCTGCTCTTCTCTCTACTACTGAGACCCTCAGTCTTATGCTTTTTGCACTATAAGCTGTTGTCTAAATAAAGCCCCAGCCCTCTACCATGCCTGACAAATGAGGAATTTGGGGGTATGGGGGTGGGATGGGTGTATGTGTGTGAAATTCACACCAAAATATTTCAAAGTATTGTTTACTCACCACCTGGTGGTGTTTGTTTCCTAGACTAAGAGGCTGAGAGGTGATAGCAGCAAAATTGTCCAGAGCTCAGAAAGGGGACAGGAGGTTAAAATCACTGAACTCAGCAGGCCTGGCTTTGACTCTTCTTGGAGAGGCAATCCAGATGTGACATCCTGTAGCACACAGGACATTACAGATCCCCAATAAAGTCTTCTAAATGAACAGCTTAAACTGATGATGGAGAGGGCCCAAACAAGAGCAGAGGTAGTGGTGGAGAAGGAAACAGTCTTTCGCTCTGATTTGAAGATGGGGGTTCAAATCCTATCTCAAATGCTTACAAACTGTGTGATTTAAGCAAGTCCCTTAACCTCTCTCTGCCTCAGGTCTCAACTGGAAAATGAAGGGGTTGGGCTGTACTGTCTCTAAGATGCCTTTTAGCATTAAATCGATGATCCTAACTTAATACTCTGGTGCCTTTTTGTGGCATGGATGTGACCTTGGCTTCTTGAAGTATATGCTGGGGGGAATGAAGCCTGGCAGGTCCCATCAAGTTGGGAAGGCTTCCAGTACAGTAGACTTGGTTATATTTATCATCCAAGCACCAGCTCAGCAAGATGCAGAAAGACTCATCAAAGGTTGACCACAGAATGATGAATTTTTTGGCCACAGCAACTCACCAAGACCGCCTACTAAGGAACAGAAAAGTTGTGGTCTGTGCTGTCAGAGGAAGTACCCAACAACTAAGAAATCACAGATTTGTGAAACATTGAATATAGGGTGCCAGTGATACAGAGGTGAGCAAGGTTTTTCACCCTTAGAGCTAAGAGATCATTTGAAAGGATAGCAGGGTGTACGGTGGGAAGGAACAGGACAAAAACAGAAAGAGTTGGAGGAGTTTCACAAAAGAGTTGGGAGCAAGAAGCAATGCTATGTGTCAGTGGGCTGGACTGGGTGAGATTAAACCGTTGTGAAGCGAATAGTCTGAAGCTGGCAAGGTGAGAAAAGCTGTGGGTATCTCCACCACTGTGATAAAGGAAAAGACAACCTCGAAGGAAAGAAAGAGGTACAACTTTAGCAATGCTGTGGAATGGGTACTAGACGTAGGAGGTAGAGGAGAGAGGTATTCTGAAAGCAGCCTTGCCCATCCTTTCCCCCCTGCTCTGCCCATACTTCTTGAGTCCAGAAGTGTGATAGGAGAGTATTCATTCTGCACAAATCTTTTACCCATATTTTAACATTTATATCTTACTTGAGGATTTACAAAGTACTTTTCTCCTAGCGGGTAAGTAGCAGATTTCTAGGCTCAGGGAGATGCAATGATTTGCCCAGTCATGACAACCAGGATTTGAACTCAGGTCTCCTGACTCCAAGTTTAGAACCCTTTGATACTTCCACTCTACTACTCTCTGCGCCTTTCTCTTTTATATGATTCTAGACCAGAATACTATCTGACAAGATGATCATGAAGTAGCTGAGAGCCTTTGGAAGCTTCCTGTTGTCCTGACCGAGAGGGCTCCAGGAACAGTAGGATCCCAGTAATGCAACTGGGAGAATAAGCCAAGGATAGTATAATAACGTGCTGGCCTGGGAAGGGTCACTCCTGGTAAGTCCCTGAAGAAATACCATGTTTACCTTTAACAGACAAAGCCTCTCTACCTTTTCTGGTGCCTTGAAAAAGACAGACATTGTTGTCTTATTAAATTTATTATTTTCCTTACTTGCCTGTGTTTTCCCAGCCTGGAAAGCAGAAGTGGTGCCTGAGAACCAAACCAGGCTAGACATCAAGCCTTGGACCAGAGGGAAGGTCACCTGCTCCAGCCTTTCCCCGCCAAAACCCCAAAAGGGGAATCGAGTCTGCGTACTTCCTGGACCACTTGAAAAGTATGGCTGGGGTCAAAGCAGAGGGATTTCTGGGTATGGGTGCAGAGGCCATTCTCCTTTGACCTCACAAAACACGTTGCTTGCCTTTTTCTAATGTTTGTGCCAATTTTGTATTACAGTTCTCTTAATGTGTCTTACCTAGATTATTAGCTTCATTAGGAAAGGGCCCTATGATTCATTTAACCTGTATCTACCCCAAACCTAATCCAGTACTCTATCCAAATAGGTCCTTAATAAATGTAGACTTAAAATTAAACTGAATGTCATCCCTCAACAATTTTTTCAGGACTCCAAAGCCCCTTGCTTTCAACCCAAGGGAAGTTTCCTTAGAGTGGTTCACATTCCATTTCACAGTATTCAAGGCTCTCCAGAGTCTGCTGTTCCCTACCTATACAGCCTTTTTGTTAACCTAGGAATTGCCATCCTTTCTGCCTATCCAAATCCTACCCATTGTTCAAGGCCTAATTCTAGTTCTGCCCCTCTATGAGGCTTGCCAAGGCCATTTCTGTTCAGAGACATCTTGCCCTGCCCAGGGTGATCGTATCTACGGTCCAAAATACTAATCGAGCACTTATTTTAGGGCAGTTAGGTGGTGCAATGGACAGAGGGTCAGGCCTGGAGTAAGGAAGACCTGAGTTCAAATCTGGCCTCGGACACTTACTAGCTGTGTGACCCTGGGCAAGTCACATTACCCTGCTTGCCCATTTCCTCATCTCTAAAATGAGCTTGAAAAGGAATGGCAAATCACTCCAGTATCTTTGCCCAGAAAATCCCACATGGGGTCACAAAGAGTCGCACATGACTGAAACACGACTAAACAACACCAAGAGACACTTATTTACTGTCTTGTGACTTTTCTTCATTATTGATAAACATTCTAGGTTCTCCTATCTTCCTTACACGGACTGAACTCCTTGAAGGCAGAGACCTACATTTTACTTGTCTGTGCTTTCTCAGTGCTATGCACACACCAGGTACTCAGTATTTCTGGAATGAGTTAGGAAACTTGAGTATTCCCCTTAAGGAAACAATTACTTTAAAAAGGGGAGAATAATCAGCTTTATACCATATGCAGCCCCTAGTGTCTCACTCTTATTTGTGTTACTGTTAAACTCCAGTCCCAGCGCCTTTAAGCTCTGTGCTCAACCCCTGCCACCACATTAATCATTTAAAACACTCATCTTTTCACTCTCCTGCCCAGGGCATCTACTCTAACCCTCAGCCTTCTATTTATGGCTATTTAGAATCGGAGGCTCTTAGCCTATCCACCTGTCCAGACTTTCAGATGTCCTAGGAAACCATCTGTTCATTCTCACCTATGGGCTACAGACCAATTAATCCCCTTTACTGCCAGTGTTATTCTTCCCTTTCTGTCTACACATGCCCTACACATCCTTCAAAGCCCAACTCAACTCTTGCCTCCTCTAGTGTCCAGGGATTCTTAAAGCATGAACCATACAAGTGACTGTAAGTCGTGTTTTGTTCGCTAACTGTTCTATGTATGTCTGCTTTCCTTAATTAAACTTCAAGCTCTATCTTTTTCTTATCATAAGATCATAGACCTAGAGGTGGAAGGGCCCTTAGAGACTATCAAATCCAACTACACTCATTTTACAAATGAGCAAACTGAGACACAAAGTAGTTAAGTGACTTGCCCAAGATCACATGGTAAGTGTTTGAGGAAGGATTTGAACCCAAGTCTTTCTTGTTCTAATGTCAAAACTCTGTGTACTACATATTCCATGCTGCTTCCTGGCAAAAGATACAGTGGAAAATAGTTGTTCAATAAATATTTGCTGCATTGAATAAAATCAAATCAGGGTGAAATGAAATACCCTTCACCCCTAATTCTCCCAACCAATCTCCCGAGGTCTTGGGTCCCCAGACCTTTTTTTTACTGTACAAATACCAGCCCATAATTTCTCTCTATAACCTACTAGAGTCCCGACACCCTCTTCCTTCTCCTCCTTCCCTGTCTCGGTCTGAGATCTAGTAAGGTTGCCCAGGCCCAATTCCCCATTCTGGGCTTTGGTGGAGCTCAGCCTCCACCCTGGTTCTCAGGCACCACTTCTGCTTTCTGGGCTGGGAAAATGTACCAAGAGAAAAATAATAAATTTAAGAAGACGACAGTTTCCATCTTTCCCAAAGGTAGAAAATAAACTCATTGTTTGGCTTTCTGGCAATCCTGACGATGATTTAAATATGCCAACCTGTCCACCCCACCCTTTCTAAACAGAGAGAAACCACCAGGCTGGTAGCTCCCTTTAAACCCCCTTCCTCCCCTCCCAGACTGCCTACTCTGGGGGCAGACAGATGAACCCCTACTGGTGTCTGCAGGGCCCCTTACTGAGGGATGTGGTATGAGATGGTGATTGTTTTGGACAGGTGATGGGCATCAGACTTTGTAGACTAGTATCTGTAATGCCCTTAGCTAATAATAGAGAATGTTAGGATGCATGTTTGCATATCTTCTGGGCAAATTTTAGACTATAGGCAGAGGACTGGTGCCAGTGGTGTTCCTTACTAACAGGGACTGTCAAGGTTTAATCTGGTGAATTTCCTGGGGAGATTATAGGATCACAGATGGGGAACCGTAAGATGTGGGGCTCTGGGTTGAATGGATTGGCTTCCTGCTCTAGAAGATGTAAGAAACCCAGAGATTATTTAATTGAGAAGAAAGTGCTGACTAGGTCAGGCCAGGTTTTCTCCGAGATGAAGTCTCCACCTCTTTTTACAGATAAATATCTCATTGAATTTTGGGAGCCAGATCATGAAATCTGACCCCAGGATGCCCCAATGCAATTCACATCTAACCCTTCTAACTTGCTTTAGTCTCCATCAATTCTCTTTCCTTTTGCTGGAAGTATAAACAATTACTGCTCTGCCTCAGCAGCCCCTCACCCAGACTGAGGGTGGAAAAGTAGGTGCTTTGGGTGGCAGAACACCTTTTGGCCTTATTTTGTCAGTCTGTAAAATGGGAAAACAATACTAACTCACTTGGCAGGGCATTTCTAGGGATATCTAGAGATAAAAAAAAACACTTCACTCAATAACATGGTAATGCTCAGATGCTGGAAAATACAAGCAGCATCAGTTTAACAACCCTAGAAAACATTTAAACCAGTACATATGGCTGTGTCTTCCCCAAGGAACTACGTGACCAAAAAATACCATTGGTCACTTGCCAGATATTTCCTCTGGTGCTCTGGTATGGTGGAAAGAATTATGGCTTTGGTGTCAAGACCTGGGTTTGAATATTGGTCACCTGTGTGACCTTGGTAAGTCACAACCTCTCTGGACCTTAGCTTCCCCCTCTGTAAAATGAGAGAATTAGTACAGATGACCAGCTTTAAACCTATGATCCTATGACCCTACTAGTCAGAGGCAGGGCCTGCTCTATGTGGCTGGGGCCTTTATGCTATGATCTTACTGTTCAGCGACTCAGTGGTCAAGCCTAGGGGAACTAAGTCAATTGACCACAAGCTCAATATGAGTCAACAGAGTGACATAGTACTTAAAAACCTGAAATGATCTTAGATTGCATGAAGTCCCCCAGTATTCAGAATGTGGAAGGCGATAGTCCTTCTGTATTCTGCCTGATCAGACCACATCTGAAGTCTCATGTTCAGTTCTGGGTGCTTCAGTTTAGGGCAGGCACTGATCCTCTAGCACGTGTCCAGAGGAAGCTGACCAGGATGGAGAGGGGGCCTGAAACTATGCCATATAAAGATCAGTTGAAGGAATTTGGGACACTTAGCCTAGAGGCAAGATAAGACTTAGGGGGAAAGTGCAGGAGAACTGCCTTAAAATAACTGAAGGGTAGTTGTCTGGAGCAAGAATTAGACATGTTTTGTGTGGCCCCAGAGGAGAGAACTAGGATTAGTGCGTAGGTGTTACAGCCAGTTAGATTTCAGCTCAGCATAAGGAAGTTTGCTTTTTTTTAAACAACTAAGAGCTGTCTAAAAGTAAAATGGATTGCTTAGTATTTAGTGAGTTTTCTATCACTTGACACGTAGGGAGAGACTGAACTAGTGGGAAGATTGACTGCTGTAATGGCAGAAGAAATATCCGAAAGGAATGCTCTGAGTCTAGGTGTGACTCTTTGGATTACAGCCTATAAACCTTGCAAGTACATCATGTGAGGAAAGTTTAAATTTGGTGGACAGGTTTGTGATAGCCAGGGGCATGTTATCTCCCACTACTCCAAGCCCCTACGGTCTTTGCTGTTTCTGTCAAGGCCATGATTTGGACTTGCAGATTGAATACAGAATAATAGCTAGCCTTTATATAAGTTTGCAAAGCCTTTTGCAAATGTTAATTCATCTTATCCTCACAATTACCTCAATGATGTAGGTGCTATTATTTGGGCTATTTTACAGATGAGGAAACTAGGGCAAGTAGGCTGAGTGACTTGCCCAGGCAGGGATTGTTTGAGGCAGTATTTGAACTCGGCTCTTCCTGACTACACATGCAATGTTTTTTTCTACCACATAGTGTTTGAAAGTCAACCCCAAGCTCGCATCCTCCACCCAAGGAGCCTCTACACTGAAACATGGAAATGGGCAAGTGTTAGTCTGCAGAGCTTACCCAGCTTTAAAATCCAGCCTAGGTTTCATCAACAGCTCTTCACCAAAAGCTGGGTCACCAAGTGTGAGAACAGATTACCAAAGGTCTGGCCCACTGTTTTACCCTGGCCTATTCTACTGACCTTCTACACTGGACCATTCTGAACTTCACCTTTTATCGTGGTCTGCTCTGACATGCCCATCTCCTGTCCAGTCTCTCTCCTTCATCTTCAGGCCCCTGTAGCTTGTCATCCACATGCCTAATCAGGGCATTCTGACAGCCAGCCCTTTCAGAGACCCTCCACAATCTGCTACTTCCTTTTCTGTCAGAGAGATCCCAGACGATGTCTAACATAGCCAGTAGGTCCTATGCTTCTGCAAGGCCAATAAAATGGACAAATCTAATCTTTCAGCAGCAGCAAATTGTAGCCCGGACACTATCAGGGAGCTGGCTGTTCTGGAGAGCTTGTCAAGACCGCGTTGTTATCTTGATATACCGCTGACACAGGAAATGAAGTTGGCTTGATTTGAATGAGCAGATTCTGAGCTGTGGGTTTTCTGCATCATAATTTGAAGCTACTAAGATGTGGAGTTCATATTTTAAGAAAGATAGTGATAAAGTGAAGTCCCCCCTCCCCCAGAGGAGGGCAACTAGGATGGCAAAGAGCCTGGCAAACAGACTTCTGGTCACTGGAGGTGCTCATGGAGAGGCTGACCACCTATCAAGGGCACCAAACAGTGAACTCCTAACTTGGGTAGGAGGCCCAGATGACAGTGTCATCTGAAGACCCTTCTGGCTCTGAGTATATGGTTCTAATATGCTAAACTCTCTACTGTCCGTGAAAACCACATCCAGGTACCTAAATCCCCAAATGCACAAAACAAATAGACAAGCTTAGGCTGGGAAGTCTTGGTCTAGCTCATACTTCATCCAGTACTCCTGTAGGCAGCTGAGGACCCGACCACTCAGTACCTACATATGCAGACACATAATCTGGGCTTTCTATAGCAGGACACTGATTTGCAATTCCCTATAGTCTTTAGATGAGGACACAGATAGTGAGGAGGGGGTGTAGGGCTTAAGGGATAGACAGCTCTAAGCTTTAGAACACAGGGCTTCTGAGAAAGGAGCATCACTGGGAAGGAAGTTTTAAGATGCTATAATGAGGCAGCTTTGCTGGGTCCTCCCTCAGCACAAGCATCCTCCTGAGCACTGCTCAGCAGGACTAGGAAAGGCACCGTGTTCAGGTCTTTAATAGGCTGGAATTTTAAAGATGATCCCAAGGGTCTGAGTAGTTGGTTCCCTTCTATTTATGAGAAAATAGGATTTGTCAGATCACAGACCCTGAGAACACCTCCTGCTACTATAGACATAGCCTATTCATTTGGGCATAGCCTGGTAAGGAAGAATACTCTTCACATAGGTGCTGTCTACATAAGTAGCAAGATCAGTTCTCACTGAAGTTAAGGTTTCCTGTGATTTAGAAGTGAAGGACCAATAAGCCAGGAAATACAAAGAAGCTGGTGGTGCAGTGGAGAAAGTGCTGGGCCTGGAGTGAAAAAGACCTGAGTTCAAATCTTCCTCAAAACACTTACTAGCTGTGTGACCCTGGGCAAGTCACTTAACCTCTGTTTATCTCAGTTTTCTGAATTGCAAAATGGGGACAATAATAGCACTCATTTCACAGGCCTGGAACTTAGTAGGTACTATATAAATGCTTATTCCCATCCCTACCTCTTATTGTTCTCCCAGCCTCAAGTATCTCTTCACTCCAATCCAATCTCCACTTAGTGGTCAAACTGATTTGTCAGCATAGTTGTGACCATGTGACCCTCTCTAGTCCTATTTAATAAATTCCAATGGCTCTCTAATACCTCTAGGATCAAATACAAAATCCTAGACTTGGCTTTTAAAGCTCTTTATGCCTGGCTCCTTTCTCCCTCTCTAATCTCTTTATACCTTATCTCCCTCTACTTCCTCTGTGATGCAGGGACACTGACCTCCTAGCTGTGGTGTACATCCTACATTCCATCTCCTGACTCCAGGCATTTTTACCCATTGGTCATCTTTGAGAACAAAGAACAACCACCAACAATAGGATAAAGGAGTTACAATCTAAAAGAGACAATGCTGTCTACAACTTAAGAGAGAAGGCAACAAGCAAGTTGCCATTTAAGGAGACAGGATGCAGAAGGCAAATAGTGGCTTTGTATCTCCTGTTTTGGTAACTGCTACTTCTGGTCCTGAGGACTATTAAAACAGCTAGATTGCTGAAACACTTTGACCAGGCAAAAGCTTGGATGTACAGTTGTCCATGGATGCATATGTTATGTACGTGCTTGTCAAACTTACTCCAAGTCTCACCTGGTGATGGGGATGCCAGCAGTTGTCAGCTTCTGATCTAGAAAGAAGGCAGCTCTAGGCCCTCTGGGCCTTCAGAACTACCCTGGGGTTGGGCACAATGCACTGTACAATGGGTACTGATCTATAATATCTTCCTAGGGTTGGAGGTTCACATAAAGACACGGAGTGGGGACAGAGGGACTAGGGTAGGGGTGACAAGGAACTGGATGGCTTTATGGGGAACGTCGCAGGCAGGATTAATCATTTGAGAAGGGGTTGGGTTGAACATCCTCTGACGAACCTTCCTACTTACAAGGAGTCGTTGCTATTCTGATTCTAGGAATCTAGGTAAAACAACGACTTAGAGCAGAATTCAAAGACTGTTAAATCCTACCTAAAATGGGATAATAAAACCACTTTCGACTCATTCTGCCAATATTCATTTGTATATACGTCCACATCGCCCCAGCAGATTGGAAGGATGGTGTCATGTTTCAACTTTTTTTCTCCTTAGTACAGAACTGTGAATATAGGAGGCTCTTTTTAAATGTTTGCTCAATTTAACCGTATTGAATGAACGGCCTCCCAGAATGAGAATGTCAGTGCTTGGGTTTTAGCCACTGCAAAGTGTTTAGTAAAAGCCTCTAAAAGAGGTGCAGGGCACAAGGATGCCTCCTGGAAGGGAGTAATTGCCCCAAGATAGCCCACCCAAGAGAAGGAGGCTCCCTGCAGAGGCCACCACAGTCTGAGAATGGAATGGAAGAGGTTTCAGAGAGATCAACCGAAAAAACAAAACTGAGAACACCAGGCGGCGAGGCTGTTTGAAGTGCCTCCTGGATTTGGCCCAAGAAATGAGCCTTCCTTCCCCAGGTTCTGATACAGAGTCTAGAGCTTGGGCTGAAGGAAGGAAGGGAGAAGGCCTGGTGCAGCGGAGAGGCAGCTAGGCTGGTTGTTCCCGCTATGGCACATATGGTCCCAGATTACCCCCAAGGGAAGGGGAGGGGATCAGGCTCTTGGAGCAAAACAACAATGCCCAGAAATGGAAGGGCCCTAATTGTGAGCCGTCTCCCTTCCCCCACCACCATCCCAGCTCAGGAATCACACACCTTACGGATTGAGCAGATTCCTACAAACAGAGAAACTCGTGGTGAGCAGGGTGGGATGGAGAGGGCCAGATGGAGGCTAATTGAGGAAAGGGGAGGGAGAGGTTGCATCTTGGTACAAACAGGAAACCAGGGGCCAACCTCCATTAGCACCTCCTCATATTAACCCTTAGCACTGCTTCTGTTCTTACCTTCCCTAAGGGTAGTTGTTAAGAATTTGGTGGGAATCAAAATGTCCAACAGTCAGTAGCAGCCCAGTCCAGCTTGCCTTCTCTCTGTTCCCATAGTCCACAGGGTTACTAAGGCCTAATTCTATCTACATTTATTAGGAGCCCATCATAGAAGACCTAGTGAAGGATAATCATGATAATCACTCACATTTTACATACCATGTAAAATCCTTACCGCAGCCTTGTGAGGTAGATAGCTAAAGAACTGTTATCCCCATTTCACAGATAAGAAAACTGAGGTTCAGAATGACTTATCTATAGTCACTCAGCTAAGTATTAATGCCAGTTAACTCCCTTTTGATTCCATAATGTTCTTCCCATTACAACATATTCACTGCCTCTCTTAAAAAGATGAATGAGGGACTTGCTGCCTTTTTTACAAAGATGAATGACGGTAAATGAGATGGAGTCCCTGCCCTGACAATCAGGAACTTGCAGTCTGGTAAGGGAGATAAGACATATACACATATAACTATAACACAAAGCAGTATAATAATAACAGTAGTAGCTCAGATTTATAGGGTGCAGAGTAATTTCCTCCTGACAACTCTGTAGGGTAGCAAGTCTGAATATTATTAACACTGTTTTATGGAAGAGGAAACCGAGGCATGAAGGGTACTGGGTCAGAGAAGAGGCTCAAACTCCAGGCTTCTGACTCTAATTCCAGGTTTCTTATCCCACTACGAATGCTGCCTTCCACACTTCCCACAGTACTTGATAAATGCAGTCAAGAAAGGGACAAATGGCAGCATTTTAGAGCACCTTTGGAGGTTAAAGTGTTGGAGCTCAGTGGAATGAGCTTGTGTTTTGGGTGCAAAAGGAGAAACTGGTGTGGCCTGAGAGCTCATTTTAGGCTCTATCAGTTTTATCAGAAGGGAAGGGCGATGCTGTTTACGTACTACTCTCCCACTCTCCTGGAAGGGCTGAGGATTGGACAGAACAGCCTGATGCTCCCAAGTCAAGAAACCAAGCACTGACCAGACTCCCAGGGGGAGCTCAAGAGAGTGAGTGCCAGATTTCAATGGCTCTTCCTTGCTTTGGTCAGCTGAAACCAGGACACTGCTGGGGTTTACAGTGAACAGGAGCAGTTTGCTCAGAGCCCCCTTTTCTCTAGCAGGTGATGCCATGGTAATTAGAGAAGGCCCAGTGTCCAACACTGAGGGTGGCAAGATGCCCAGCTTCCAGGAACCCTTTTCAAAGGCTTAACACTTTGTGGGCTTTCCAGTCAGACTTATTCAAAAGCAAAGACTCAAGCTTGGCTGTTGAAAACCAGAAAGGGGTCTGCAGCATTATTGTGACTGATTCTCAGAATCCTTGCCTGCCAGCACTCTCTCAATCAGGGCTGCAGCGATCTGTAAGAAGGCTGAGCATGCACATCCAGCGTGGAGAGCTGGAGCATCTTGCAAACACCCATCCCTATCAGGCCTGATGGGAACAAGTCTTTGCCTACTGAAGAGGGAAAGGGGGGCATTGAAGGACAGAAAGGACTTGGAAAAATGGCTCCTTAGCAAACAGTTTTCAACAGACTACATAGGGCCCAGCCTAAGTAGAAACTCTGCTAAGATCCAAGTGTAGTAAGACTTTCTCCTGTTCGGATCCTGACAGGTCTCTTCCAGTTCAAGGACTCTGGAACTGGTCAGGAAGGAAGTACTTAAGGAGAGTGACCATTCTGGTCCTTGCCCTTGGGGAACTCACAGTTTTAGCTGGGGAGATGGCACACACAGGGGAAAATAAGGGAACAGCAGAGTCCAGTGTACGATTAAGGGAGAACCAGTGTGGTTGGTTCAGAGATGAGAGAAGGAAAGGTCAGTGTGAACTAGGCAAGGGGGTGGGGGGGGTGGGGGAAGAAAGCCAGAGAAAGCTCAGGAAGCTGGGCTGGACCTTAAAGTTTTAGTAGAATCTAGAAAGACAGGAGAGGATAGGGAATTTCAGAAAGGAGCAAAACCTTTAAAAATTTGGAAGAAGTGGTAATGAGCATGGCAGGTGGTGAGGATAGCTAGGAGAACAGCTTGGTGGGGCAGAGGGTGCATACAGGAGAGTGGAACACTAATTCTATGGGTAATTAATAGCTTGTGAAATACAGAGTGTTAAAACTGTAAAGGACCTAGATAGAGATCATCTACAACCCCTGAATTTTATAGATGAGAAGAATGAAGCCCCCAAAGGTAAAACGACTTGTCCCAAATCATGGCAAATCTTGACTCCTCAGTCTTTTTTCTATTATATCACATGTGGTCAGTAGGTCTGCCCTGGTTGGACAAGACAATCTGCAGCATGTTCCTAAGTAGCTCTGAGACAGTAGGTGAGGGGCCCAATATGTCTGGACTAGAATAGACACAGGTAGACAAACTCCCAGTAATGACGAACAAGTGCTGCTAGTGAAATGCCTTTTATGTCAAACCCCAATGCTGGAGAAACCCAGGGGCTCTGAAGTCTTAGAAATATTCTTCTGTAAAATATCTCATTATCCAAGGGACCCCCAGAATGAGGCTTGTCTCTTTAATTTTAGGATCTCAAAGCTGACAGGACCTGTTTGGAGGAAGGAGGCTTTGCTGCCCTGGAGGAACAGCAGCCACGGTTGTCTCTACCAAGACAGACAGAGCAAAGCGTGACTGACAGCCAAGCCAAAACCAATATGCAGGTAACTTTTAAAAGGTGAACCCATCTCTGGCCCCCTCAAGCCATCCCAGTATGTACAACCACCACAGACTGCATTCCCTGACTTAGTGTCTACACTAGAATCACTTTACAGATAGACCTCGTCACAGCAGACCAAACTGTCTGCAACCTCAGAGGTTAAGTCAAGGGGTGGGAAACCTGAGGCCTTGAGGCCACATGTGGCCCTCGAGTGTGGCCCTCTGACTGAACCCAAACTGAGGCCATGTGTGGCCTCAAGGCCGCAGGTTCCCCACCCCTGGGTTAAGTCAATACATACTTATAGTCAGGGTGGGACTCAGCTTTCTGTAGAAATAATTGGCTATTTTCTGATCTGGAGTCTGATGAGGGTCAGATGGATGGGGAGAGGGGGAAGACCATGAATCTGCATAGAATCCCTTTTATCCAGCCCTGTGCTCAGCTATGTTGTGGGGCAAACAGCAAGGGAGAAGACCCTCAGTCTACGTGGAAAGACAAAGTTTACAGACACGAAACAGAGAATGATGCCATACATCAATAATTACATGGGATGTTATATAGCTCTTGCTCTGAACGTATCTGGTGGTCAGAGAAGATCGGTATGGATTGGCATCATTCTCGTGGAGGAGAGATGCTCCTCCCCACCTTTCCCACCATCAGGGAGCATTAATAGAGCTTAAAGCTTGGCCTTTACTCAGGAACTGCAGAGTTGGATTTAATAGTGACTCCATGGTGGGAAGTGAGAGAGAGAGAGTCTATTTAATAGGCAGAAAAGCAAAGGGCCACAGAGACTGTAGCTCTCTCCTGAGGTGACCACAGGTCATCATGGGTATCTGGCCTCAGTGGGTCAGGGGGGCTGGACTCCAGGAACTGCCAATGAGCATTCACTGAACCAGGATTGGATATAAGGGCCATGAACAGACATGGCCGTGAAGGCAGACAAGCACTGTGGCTTGTATTTAGTCCACTGTTTTGTGCCCAGAACTTCTCTGGTTATCACTGTAGTTGTACAGATAAGGTACTATTGTGATTAGAACATGAGGCTGGTAAGGCCAAAGTCATAAGAACTATACCTGCATGGAAGCACTCTTCCACAGCCATAAGCCAACATTTAACCCTGGCCACAGTCTGAACCTTCGCCCTGGCCACAGACTGATCTCTGATCCTGACCACAGACTGACCTTTGACCACAGAATGAGTCCTAACCCAAACCACAGATTGACTCTTAATCCTGAACAGGTTGGATTAGACAGTTTCTGTGGTCCCTTCCAGTTCTAAATTTATGATGCTAGAATCTATGAACTGATTACTAGGACAAAATAAATCAGCTGCCATAAGTGGGATCCTGTTTCTGGAAAAAAAAAGTGGATGTTTGCAGAGCAATATGATTTGTAAGGTCACGACAGTGACTCCACAGCTATATCTTCAGGGTTTATGGGACAATTTGAACAGGATTTATAGGGACTCACTCACAAAACTTTTAAAATGAGCAAACAATTGGTGGTTTAATACCTATGGCCTGTAGCCAATGACGCTTCATATTTCACAGGAGTTACAGCATCACAGAATTTCATAGTGAGGAGGGGCCTTGGTGGTGATCTAGCCCAACCCACTCCTGGAAAACAATTCTTTCTATAACACACCTTACAAGTGGTCACACATTCTTTGCTTACAGACCTCCAATAATAAAGGAAGGAGATCATGGGATCAGGGAGGAGCCCACCACTTCCCAACATGACCCCTTACACTTCTGAACATCTCTAATTACTACCTAGTTTTTCCTCACCTCAAGCCTAAATTTGCCTCTTCACCGCTTTTACCCACTGTTTTTAACTCTGCCCTCTGGGGCAAAACGGAACAAGCCTAATCCTTCTTCCAGGTGACAGCCCTTTAAAGAGTTGAAGTAAACAGATAAAATGTGATTCATGATGTTAGCTTGGAGAGGACTGCCACCTGAATTGTAGGTTGGGATGGTGGTGTGTGGAAGCAACGTTTCTATCCATGCCAGCATGGCCCGTGGGAGCCTAGGCTGCTCTCTGCCTTCTCCCAGAAAGGATGATTACTGACCCAGAACATTCAATCCCCAGTGGGACAATGCAAAGGCACCGTAACGCTTACGGAAACACTGTGGCAGGCAGGAGGGCTGGAAGAACTTTGGGGGTACTCAAAGGGACACTGCTACAGGCTTAGGCAAACAGAAGAGAATATGCCAGGTGGCTCCACCTATGTTTCAGAGACATAGGGACAAGAGAGGTGGGTGAGCCTGTCTCTCCTCTGCTCTTCAGGACTCAGGCATCAAAGCTGGGGGTGCCTGCTCTGTTTCCTAGCTAAAACAACAAATGAAGACAGTTTCTTGGGGAAAGTTAATAGTGTGGAGGAAATGGATTTGCAAAAATTCAGAAGGGGGCAAAATCCTTTCTCAGCTGACAAACCAAACCGTACTATTCCAAATTCTGGCAAAGACTAGAAACCCTGAGGGAGTCCCTAAGGGAAACGGTGATCAGGAGCAAGGTTAGGCCTAATCAGTAACTTTCTCAGGTACGCCTCACTGGGACAACTCATGCACGTAACTGCTAAGTGAAGAAAGCTTTAGCTCAGTTTGGGAGCAGTGACAATGGACATTGAAGGAACAGGGGTGTAGGACTCAAGTGGAGGAGCCTCATCTTTGACGGGCAGCACTAGTCACTATGAGAAGATGAAGAGTCTCAAATGGATTATCTCCTGGATATGCCCAGGGCAGCTGAATAATTCTCAGGGAACTGATGGAGTTTGAGGGCTATGAGTTATGACAGGAAATACAAAAATGGGACCTGAGAATTCTTGTGACTCTGTGTGCCTTCACCCTGAACTTGTTATTTCATCAATGTAGGAAACTCTAGGAGACAATATTCTCTACTGAAGCAAATCTGCTATTGTTCGGTGACTTAGAGTTTCAAAGAATTTCCTGGGATGCCAAGAGATTAAATGACTTGTCCAGGGTCACACAGCCAGTGTGTATCAAAGGCTGGGCTTGAACCCAGGTCTTCTTGACTTTAAGCTGGAAAGGAGACAGCAGACAACGAAGGCAATGGTCTAGAAGACTCTAGATGCTCAACTTTCCCTTGTTTCCCTTCCAACCTTGCTGTCTTGATGGATTTAGCTCTTGATATATTCAACATGGGGGTCAGGTAACATCAGTGTCATTTCCTAAAACCAATCATTCCCCACAGAGCCAGAGTCAGGAGAGGAAGGACAGGGTGATGGTTATATCAATAATGAGCAGAGTGAACTTCCTCTGAAATGGCCGTGTCAGTGGGATTCAGATTCATTTCTGTCTGAGTCTCCGATGTTATTTCTAGAAGTTCAAAAACACCCTGAGAGTCATATTCTCTTTTATCCATGTGAGCTGCTGCCCTCCTCCGACGGAGCCAACAAAGAGAACGTACAGGTCCAGTCAGGTTTCTGAGCACAGTTCCCCTCGTCTACTTGTCCAAACCCAGGCCTGATTTGGAGGGTGGCGTGGGAACTAGTGGGGCAGCCTGGAGGGTTGGAAGATTTGGCCCATGCTGACCTTGAAATGCTGCTAGCCTCAGAGGCCACAGGAACAGGTCAGAAGCCAAAGAGTACATTTGGAGTGGATGTGGGAGCCCTATACTACTCCCTGAAACCCCAGAGTAATCCTAGGAAGCCTTCCCAGTCCTCGAATTGTCTCAAGTCCACCCAGGTTTCTGCTCTGATCAGCATCCTGGCTTAGAAATTGAGAGGTTGACTGTGGTGGTTGATCCATAACATCTCTCTACTGTCCAGCTGGGAACCAGACCAGGCACAGCTGCGCTCCAGCAATGAAAAGGTCTGGGATGGATGGGGAAACAAATATATCTTGTGTATCAGAGAAGCCCTTCCGTATTTAATAGAGAGCTATTCTATATGCCATGCACGGATCACAGATTTTCAAAGAAAGAGAATACGATATAATACCTTAAGACTATACCTATGCTAAGTGTACTCACACCTTTCTTTTCTGATCTAGAAGGCACCTCATAAGTTTCAGGGCCTCAGGATCATTTTTTTTTGGGGAACATCAGTTGTCATTATACTATAAATGTGAGAAAGTGCTGGCCCTAGAGTTCTGGGTGACAGAAAAGTACTGGTTAAACTAGTTTTTACCTTATCACTTAAGCTGTATCTGCAGCCACTTTTTTACATGACACACTAAGCCATCCAGGAAATTCACTGAAAACTATTAGACAAATTAGCTATGTTGAAGTAGGCAAAATAGGTTGAATTGTTTCATTTTCAATCTGATGTTTTGTGATAATAGATTTAATCTCTTATTAGAATTCTGTGCCTGAGACAACCTTGTATCATGGGCAGGGAGAAGGATGATGTGAAGGAGCTCGGGGCTGGGGTGGGGCGGGTGTGCAGAAATGAGTTGACAAGTATAGAGGAAAATATCCCAGTCTACCAATGGATTTAAACAGAACTTCACAGACAAGGTTAGGGTTCTGAAAGTTATATAGGCTGGAAAGGAGATAATTTAATAGGCTTTAAGGACTTAAAGAAAAAGCCCATCCTGGGGAGGGGGGTGCCTAGCTATTCACAAGCTCCAGTGAGGACAGAACAAGAGGAAATGAGCTCATACTTCAGCAAGGGAAATGGGGGTCACAGATAAGAAATAACTTCACCTCTGGAGAGCAGAGACGCATCTCTGGGGACTGTGTTGAGGCAAGAGGAAAGACTGTGATTCTGTGACCTCAGGAAGGGGCATCCTGGGTTCTTTATTTTAATTCTTTGATTAGGAGGGATGGTGAATGCCTAAGAAAGGCCTTCTAGAAATCTCAGAAATGGAGCAGCAATGCAAATACATTACAAAGCTGCCCAGTGAAGTGCACATTGGCAAAGGGATAAAGAAATTACAACTTTTGTGTTCTGTGCTCAGACAAGCTGGAGGTGACTGAGGGGACCCTAACTTAAAAGGCATGCCCTAAATCTTGGGCACAATTCTCTACGACTCAAAATACTCATACTTTTAGGTCCAGGGATCCAGAGAGAGTTGCCTTCCAAAAATTCTCCTCCTAGGAAGTCAATTGCTTGGAGGCCAATCCTAGAGCTTGAGCCCAAGGATGCCTGTTTATTCCTTTCAAGGCTGAGGGTCTTACTGTCCTCTGTAACCCAGGATATCTCCCTGGTCCAAGATGTGCTGGTATATTGTTTTAATAACTAGCATTCCAAGAGAAAAAAAGTCCATATAATACACTTTTAAATATAATCTGCATTATTAACATTTTATCTATCACTTTCTCAAGTCTAGACAACCAACAAAATGATAGATCAAGCCCTGATGTGTGTGTAATAGTTGTGGATTTTTGAGGTGTAAATGCTCACACTGAAGATTTAACAATCAGCTCTCATAACAGCAGGTATAAGCAAGTTCCAGCACATCCCTGCCTTGGTCCCATTTGCCTATTCATTGTTCTTTTGTCCTTCTGCTTGGGCAAGAGAAAGAACCTTGGGAGAAGCCAGGGAACTCAGCTAGAAGAACTATGGATTTTAGTAGGAGCCTGTCTCCAACCAGAATAAGAGATAGCAATAATGTGATTGGTTGTGAAAGTGTTTCAGAATGGCTGGACCAGTTCACAGCTTCACCAACAGCAAATTAATGTGCCCTGGCTTCCCACTGCCCTTCCAACATTTGCTGTTTTCATCTTTTGGTCATCCTTGCCACTATGATGAATGTGAGGTGGAATCTCAGAGTTGCTTTAATTTGCATTTCTCTTATTAATGATTTGGAGAAATTTTTTCGTATGGTTATTAATATTTTACATTTCTTCCTTTAGAAACTGCCTGTTCATAACACATCACACCTATCAGATTGGCTAACATGACAAAACAGGAAAATGATAAATGCTGGAGAAGATGTTGGAAAATTGGAACACTAATGCATTGTGGGTGGAGTTGTAAACTTATCCAACCACTCTGGAGAGCAATTTGGAACTATGCCCAAAGGGCTATAGAACTGTGCATATCTTTTGACCTAGTAATACCACTTCTAGGTCTGTATCCCAAAGAGATCATACAAATGGGAAAAGGACCCACAGATACAAAAATATTTATAGCAGCTCTTTTTGTGGTGGCAAAAATTGGAAATTGAGGAGATGCCCATCAAATGGGGGATGGCTGAACAAGTTGTGGTATATGAATGTAATGGAACACTATTGTGCTATAAGAAAGGATAAGCAGGTAGACTTCAGCAAAACCTGGAAAGACTTGTATGGTCTGATGTTGAGTGAAATCAGCAGAACCAGGAGACCATTGTACACAGTAACAGCCACGTTGTGTGATGAATAATTTTGATAGACTTAGCTCTTCAGCAATGCAAGGATCTAAGACAATTCCAAAAGACTTACTATGGAAAATGCTATCGACATCCGAGTCTGAAGGCAGATGGAAGCTTACTATTTACTCTCCTTTTCTTTTGTTGTTTTGTTTTGTTTCTTCTTTCTCGTGGTTCCTCCCATTAGTTCTAATTGTTCTTTACATCATGACTAAAGTGAAAATATGTTTAACATGAATGTATAAGTAGAGCCTATATCAGATTGCATGCTGTCTTAGGGAGGGGGGAGAAGAGTGAAGAGGAGAAAATTTAGAACTCAAAATCTTAAGGAAGTGAATGTTGAAAAAAAAAGTATTAAAATAAAAGAGTATAAAAGATATCTGCCTGTTCATATTCTCTGGCCACTTATCTGGTAAGGACTCCTATTCAATTATACATAACTTGTATTGAAGTTATTTATGTATATATCTTGTCCCCTGTAAGCACCCTGAGGGCAGCGACTGTCATTTTTAGTCTCTGCTTTGCACGGTCCCCGAATTGCTTCCAGGGTATATGGTCTCCTATGCTCAATTCCAAATAAAGAGGTTTTAATTCTGTAGCACTTGGTTTGTTTTGGTCTGTTGTGTTCACATTTCCATTTTCTTCCTAGTAATAGCCTTTCATTGGCTGTGAGTGTGTGGGCCTTGTCTCCCTGGTCAGATTGTAAGCTACCCAAGGGGCCATATCTGCTCCTTTTTTACCCTCCATCCGAGAGTAGCCAAACATAGGATTCGACACACAGGAGGACTCTGGACACAAGGAGGAAACATTTGGAAACTTATGTGCAGAAAGCAAAGAAGGGATGAGATTACTGCTGTCAGGCAATAGGGGCATAGGTAGAACACTCCAACAGAAAGAAGAATCAACTTTAGCTCCTTTATTTGGGATATTTTTAAAGGGCACAATCGAGGTTATCTTATAATTCTCAACCCTGCCTTCCAGAT
>NW_020940358.1:1495281-1530790 GCF_900497805.2 Vombatus ursinus | reverse complement strand
TTCTCTTTCTGCTGAATAAACTACAGGGAAAGAGGGAAAGCAGAGGAATGTGTGCACTCTATGGGCCATATTCTCAGGAATTAAGATTGGAAAAAGGTGTACATGTTAGGAAACAGTTCATTCACAGCCTCAGCAAGGATTTGCAAATATTTCCTTCATTTTCCACACAATTTTTCAGCTCTTTGGTTCTTTGTTTTTAAAAGCTCTGTAACACACAAATTACAAGTGCACTCACTAAGTAATTAAAGAATGGGCCAGGAATCCAGGCTCAGTCCTGGAAGAGAGCTGTCAGGGTCTCTTTAAATGGTTCAATGGCTGGTCCAATGCCCATCAGACCACTCAGGAGTAGAACAGAGCTGACTGACTGGCTCTTCCACCTGCTTCCAAGTTTCATGTCTATGCTATTTGGCAAAGTCTCCAGGGAAGACTCCTGAGCCACTCAGAAAAGATCAGAATGGTATAGAGGAAAGAACCCAGGATTTGTCATCAGAGAACCTGAATTCAAATTACGGCACTGTTCTTAATCTCTGTCCTGGGAAAACATTTCATCTCTCTGTGCCTCTTGACGTTCTTCCTCTATAAAATAAGTGTGCTGGATAAGATAATCTCTAAGTCTTTTTTATGAACTTTAGAACTGGAAGGGGTTTAGAGATAATATGATAAGAATAACTAATATCTACATAGTGCTTACTATGTGCCAGGCACTGTGCTAAGTGCTTTACAATTATTATCTATCTCATTTGGTCACACATAGTCTAAGTCATTCCACAGAGGTGGGAGCTCCCAGAGAGTTGAAGTGATTATTTGCTAGTGAGTGTTGGAGGCAGGGCTGGAACATGGGTCTGTCTCCTGTCTCCTATTGCTGGCTCTTCCCACTACAGCATGTTCATTTTATCTTCTTCCTTCCTGATGTCTCCCATGGTCCAAAAACTGGGCTCCTGGGAAGTTCACCCCAACTTAACCCTAACCTCAATTCCTCTTTACAGTTTCAGAACACGTTCTCTAATACTTCTCAGTGAAAAGGAACTTAGTGGTAACAAGAACACACATCTATACAGTAGTTGGTGGTTTACAAACTTCACGACAGGGCTCTGAGCTCAGTGAGTACATTATCACCTTTAATTTGGCAAATGAGGAAAGTGAGTCTCAGAAGTGAAGGGATTTGTCTAAGGTCACTTAGATAGCTACAGAAACCATGGTTTCTGAATCCAAGCCCAGCTTTCTTTTCATTTTTCATTTTCATATTCCCCATCTACAGCCAAGGAGTGATTTTGGTGTGTGGATATGGAATTTCTATCATTAAGTCTTCCTGCCTTTGCTCATTTCTTCTTTCCATATATACACATACATACATGCATACACATACACACACATGTGTGTGTGTTTGAAAGAGAAAGAGAAAGAAAGAGAGAGAGAGAGAGAGAGCGCTAGGTGGTGCAGTAGAGTGCTGGGCCTAGAGTCAGGAAAACTTACCTTTGTGAGTTCAAATCTGACCTCAGATACTTACTATGTGATCCTGGGCAGGTCACTTAACCCTGTTTTCTTCAGTTTCTCATCTCCAGTAAAATGAACTGGAGAAGGAAATCTCTGCTGAGAAAACCCCAAATGGGGTCACGAAGAGTTGGACACGACTGGAAGGACTGAACAACAACAGATATGTGTGAATGTGTGTATATATATGTAGACACACATATGTGTGTGTATATATGTGTGTACAGACATATACATATATATGCAGCTGCTTCAACAAGTACAAGCAGTAGAGGAGGAAGAGGAATTCATTCCCAGGAAATGTTAGGACGGGACCATCTAATTACATAAGAGTGTAGCTCTTATTGTCAAAATGGTATCATAAGCTCCTTCCTGTCTGCTCCTTAACCTGCACAGGGCGGGCCATGAGACTCCCCACAGCACCTCCTGTGCATTGTTAGAGGCACACTGTCTGGAATGATCTTCTCTGCCCTGTTCATTTCTGGAGTGTGGTGTTCAGTCTGGAGCAGAACATTTTAAGAAAGGACATTAACAAATTAGAATTGGTCCAAAGGGGCAAGACAACGAAGATGAAGGGACTGAAGATTAGGCTAAACAAAAAGCAGTTGAATGAATTGGAAACATTTAGCTTGAAGATGAGAAAACTTTAGGTCTTCTTAGGAGTTTATTAGACAAATCTGTAGTTCTCACTATAAGAAAGTTTCTCTCTGTTTAGTAACTATTCAGAGCACTGTGCTCAGCATAAGGGGGAAATTACAAATTTTGGTATGACAGATCCCCTTCCTTTATGGGGTTTATGCCTGCTGTTCTCCTATGTGTGCCATCGTGACTCAAATCATGACTACTGGACTGTGCAGTTTGAAATCACCCTGAAATTCTCAGATTGCCCAGGAGAAATCTGGTCAGAGTAAAAGAGTGCAGAGTAGACAAGTGAATGGAGAGGAAAGAAGGTTCAGGACCACATGCCACTATTTTCCTAGTATTTTAGTTAATGTTGAATAGAACAAGAATGAAATGATTCTTAGATGAATGACCCAAATATCAACTTTCAGCACACAGTGAACTGGAAAATAATCAGCCTATTCAGCATAAGATGTGGCCTGAATGGCATAGGTCCATTCCAAATGAATTTGTTTTCCTTGCTGTGTATATACTGTTGCTGTTGTTTTTGCTGAGAGCGACTGGTCCTTTGTGGCTCTTTGGTGGATAGCGACCCTAGAGGGACTAGGAGATCCCAGAAGCCTGCCATAGCTATATCCCAGGAATGACTGTGGCATGGAAGGCATTCTTACCAGAGGCTTTGTTTTTCCTTAGGAAACTTCAGTAGAGACCCTGACACCCTATGTACAACAGTAGTTGCTTAATAAGTGTGTATAGCATTGAACTGGATTGAGTCTTGCTGACATCTCAGTCCCATGAGCCAAGACGTCACCTAGTACCAGTGGAGGTGACCTACCCAACCTCTGGCAGCTGCTCAGTGGCTCTGGATCCTCTGGCAGAATGATCAAAGGCCAGGTTGGCCCATTCCTCACCTCCAGGGACTGATGTAGCCCTCTATGACAGTCTCATTATCATTTAGCTTTTTCCATAAAACTGCGCTTGAGGATCCAATTAAGAACCAAGATGCTGGTATTAGGCTAAATCTGTCCTGTCCTCAGAAAACATCAATTCCAGTGATCACAAACATCTCCTGACAAGTGCTGTTTGTTTCTTAAGTGTTCTGCCTCCAACCTCCCAATACTCCATCTTATCCAGGATATATAGGATTGGTGGTGTATCCCTTTGCCTCATTTGGCACTACATTAAAGAAGGCTACAGGCTTGATAACAGCTAAGGCTAAGGGAGGAAGGACAGGATGGCAACCTTCTGAGCTCCACTACTAAAATGCTGGGTGTGTTTAGTTGAACTCACCTGCCTTTAGGCCCATATTCTCAGCTGCAAAGCAAGGATAATGAATGTTACCATGACACCACTGTTATTACCACTACTTTAGTTCAGGCTCTTACCACCTCATAACTGAAGTATTACAACGTACTCCTGCTCTCTCTGGTCTTTCCTGGCCTCTCTAACTTCATTCTCTTCCCACTCCAACCCACCTGGAAAAGCTGTCAGAACAAGCTCCCTAAATACGACTTTCTTGTCATTACCCTCCACTGCCTACAGTATAGTCAGCAGCACTCAGACCAGTACCGAAGGCCCTCCTCGATCTGCTCCATCCTCCTTATCCAGTTTCATTCTCAAGACAAATTCTGACACTGGGCAGGTCTTTTTGTTGTCAATCACTCATGCTCTGTTAATTCCCACCTTTGTGTCTTGATTTCAGTGCCTTTCTACTCACCATCTCCTACTGATCTCAATCCTACTTGGCCTTCAACCCCTAAGTCTGTGAAATCTTCCCTGATGCCTAAAGCCCACGGGGATCTAGCCTTCCCTTTTCTTCAGTCTAATAACATAGCTTGGACCATAAAATTCAGCACCTGATTATAATCTTCTATCACCTACAGTTCAAGTGTGTGAGGCTTGTTTCTCCCCCAGGCTCTGAGCTTCCTGAAGGCAAGGACTCTGCCAACCTGGTGGCTACAGGTTTGCTACAGGACCTTGCTGAAGCAAATGGCAATTGCCAATCAATCAATTAATCAATCAACAAGCATTTATTAAGCACTTACTATGTGCTAGGTACTATACTAGGCATACAAACATAATGAATGAAAGAATTCCTACTTGTAAAGAACTTACATTCTAAAAGTCCTTGAAAAACACATGATAATTAGAAACTTATGAACGCAGCTTTGGAGTCTCCCAAGGCTTGAGAACACAGTAGGCTTGTTGAATGACCCAGGTTTAAGATCTCACTGCTTGCTCCACTTGCAGGTTATCTTCCAGGTGTGCCTCATTACCCGATACCTTGTGCTGAGGCTCCCTCCTGCTGGAGGGGGGAGTCTGAACACCACTTATTTATTGACCCAGATAATAATAGCTAGGATTTATGTAACACTTTTGAGATTTGCAAAGTGCTTTACATATGTTAATTCATTTGATCCTCAGAACAAATCTATGATATAGGTGCTATTATTATCCCTATTTTACAGATGGCACAGAGATATTGACTTGCCTAGGGTCACACAGTGAGCATCAGAGGCAGGATTCAAACTCAGGTTTTTCTGATTCCAAGTCTTGTGTTAGCTACCAGATGTGTAGAAAGAACTACATGCTACCTCCATCTGCTGCCAACATTCCCAGGATCCCTGTATTTGGAATGACCAGCTCTACTGTGGAAGCTTTCACTGCTGCCCCTGAACCAATGCCAAGCTTAGTTATCATAGTGCTCTGGAGGGTGGGGCCCCAGTCAACTGGTTCTTGTCTTATTCTACAGTGGGTAAACACCCAGGTTCTTGGCCCCTTTATTCCTGTGATTCAGTCAACAGCTGAGGCAAAAATCCCTTCCTCCTGCTACTTTTCCACTTGTTTTTGTCCTTATTTACTTTAACCTTTCCCTTCCACAGTCAGTATTCTCCACCTCCTCTCTCTTAGAGTGTCTTATCATCCATCTCTTGCTCTGCCTCTCTCTTTTTTGTGTGTGTGTGAGGCGATTGGGGTTAAGTGACTTGCCCAGAGTCACACAGCTAGTGTTATATGTCTGAGGCCACATTTGAACTCAGGTCCTCCTGACTCCACTGCGCCACCTAGCTGCCTCATCTGCCTTTCTCTTCTTAAATCTATTCTTTTTCCTCACAGTACCATCCACTCCCTCCTCTGATGCCTGTTCTCCCAGGCTGTTGTCCCTGCAGTAGTCTCATTTTTCTCTCTTTACAATCTTGAACCTTTGATTGACCAGTTCAACTATACATTATCTTCTAATCTTGGACCACTGGACTCTTTGTCTTGTCACTCACACCTGCCTTCTCTGCTTCAACGTGGCATGCTGCTGAGAGAAATTCTAACAACATTACTAACTGGATCAATGATCTATTTTATGACCTAATCCCAATTCTTCCCATAATCCCACATAACAATCTTTTTATTCCTCTCTTATTGATTCTCCATCACATTCTCTCAATAGCAGTTATTCTTTAAAAACACTTTTTTCCACTTTGAACCTGATTAACACCCAGTAAGAAAAGTCTTTCAACATATAAAATAGGAGAAAAAGATGATTATACATGAAACTGAAAGGCTATACCATATACACTTTGCTTCTCCCTCCAAATAACAAATTCTACACATTATTTTCAAAGCTGTCCTTATTTTTTCATATATCTGTTGATAGTTTTGATTATTTTGAGAACTGCCTGCTTGTATCCTTTGACCATTTATCTACTAGGGAATGGTTCTTATTCTTACATATACTGGAAATAATTCCCTGGATATATATCTTGTATATCAGACCTTTCTTTATCAGAGAAAGCTAATACAAAGATTTTTCTTCTTGTTAAATGTTCTACTTATAATTTTAACTGGACTAATTTTATTTGTTCAAAAATTTCCAAATTTATGTAATCAAAATTAACCTTTTAATCTTGTGATCCTTCATATCCCTTGTTTCATCATAAATTCTTTCCCTGTTCACAGTTGCAATAGGCATTTTTTCCTTGCTCTGCTAATGTGTTTATACTGTGAGCTTTTTATATATATTTGAAACTTATCTTGGTATAAAGTGTGAGATGTTGGTCTAAACCAAATTCTACCACACTGTTTTCCTGTTCTTCCCAGCATTTTTTATGGAAATAATGGGTCTTTATCCCAATAGTTGGGGTCCTTAGGGTAACTGAACATTATGTTTATCTGTTTCTGTATGTTGTCTATTGACTGACTTTTTTATTCTTTTTGTTGCTCAGTCGTTTCAGTTGTGTCCAAATCTTCATGACCCTATTTGGGGTTTTCTTGGCAAAGACACAGGACTGGTTTGCCATTGCCTTCTCCAGCTCATTATATAGATGAGGAAATGGAAGCAAGCAGGGTTAAATGACTTGCCCAGGGTCACACAACTCATATTTTAACTCAGGTCTTCCTGACTCCAGGCTCGATTCTCTACCCACTGCACCACTAGCTATCCTTTCTATTCTTGCACCGGTACCAAACAGTTTTGCTACACTCTTGCTAGATTGCTTTATAATACAGTTTGAGAAATGGTACTACTGGGCTCCCTTTCCACTTTTTTTCCCATTATTTCTGTGAGATTCTTGACCTTTGTTTTTCCTGATAAATTTTTTTTTTCTAGCTCTACAATTTAATCCTTTGGTAGTTAAGTGGTATGACACAGAATAAGGAAATTAGTAAATTACTACTTGGGTAGTAGTATTATTTTTATTATATTGGCATAGACTAATCATGAGTAATTAATGTCTCTCCAATTATTTAGATCTGCATTTCTGTAAAGACTGTTTTGCAGTTGTATTCATAGAGTTCCTAAAATTTTATAGATTCTATAGTTATTTTGAATGGAGTTAATTTCTCTTTCTCTTCCTACTAGGTTTTGTACAGAAAGGTTGATTGGGGCAGGAGTTTATATACTGTTATTTTGCTGAAATTATTTTTTCAATTAAATTTTAAATTGACTCTCTATGCTTTCCACAGTATTTATTCCAAATGTTCTCTCTTCAAGTTCCCTATAACACTTTTCTCCTCCTTTCAGCAAAAGTTTTTGTTGCTTACTTTAATGAAAAAAAATAGAGGCCATCTGCTGTCAGTTCCTTTTCTGTCATATTCCACACTTCAGACCTTTTCTATATTGTCTACAATTTTTTCTTCCTTTGCTTCAGTCAGAAAGATAGACCTTCTCCTTGCCAAGGCCAATCCTTTCATTTGTGCCCTGGATCTTATCTCCTCCTGACTTCTCTAGCAGCAGGCACTAGACTGAGCCCTTATCCACTGGTTCTTTCTCTGCTGCCTAAAGAGAAGTTGTTCATGGGGTTGCCCCAATCCTTAAACAACTTTCATTTAAATGATAATAATAAAACTTGGTCCCAGAAAAGAGATAAGAAAATTCATCTCTCCTTTCTTTGCAGAAATGGGTGATTGTGAGTGTGGAACACTGCATGTAATTTCCAGATTCTATTTGATCTGTTGGTTAGTTTTGCTAAACTATTTTCTTTCTTTCTTTCTTTCTCTTTCCTTCTTTCTTTCCTTCCTTCCTTTGTTTTGTTACGTGGGATGGCTTACTGGGTAGGGGAGGAGAGATGGATACCTTCAGAAATGAAGGTGATATTAAGCCAAAGAAACCAATAATAACTTTTAAATGATTTTCACTTAACCCTCCCATGCCTTTAACATATTATCCTACATATTTTCTCCTTTTCATAGCTCAACAAGAAAGAATTGACATAATACTTCGTCTTCTACTTACTTCTTGATACTTTACAATTTGGCTTCCTACCCCTTTCATTCTAATGAAACTGTCCCCTCTAAGGTTACCAATGATTGCTTAACTGCTAGATCCAATGATCCTTTCTTAATCTCCATTCTACTTGACCTCTTTGCATCTTTGGACACTGCTGCCCATCACCACTTCCTGGATCTCTTCTGCCTTAGCTTCCATGATTCTGCTCTGTCTGCTACCTACTGCACTATTTGCTTCTTAGGCTCCTTCCTAGATTGACTAAGAATAAGTGCCCCACAAGGCTTTTTCCTGGGCCCCCTTTTCTCCTATTTTTAAATTCTCTCCTTTGATGATTATGTGTGTGTATGTGTGTGTGTATATTTATGTACATCTCCCTCCTGGATGCCAGTCCTGCATCACCAACTGTCTGCTAAACATCTCTACCTAGATATTCCTTAAGTATTTCAGATTTATTTTTCTTTACAATGTTTTTATTGGATAAATTTCTTGGATAAACTGTTTTCCTGGTTCTGTTCACTTCACTCCATGGCAGTTCATACAAGTGTTCCCAGGTTTGAACATAAGAATCTCAAAATCAACATGTTCAAAATGGAACTTAACCTTTCTCCTAAACTTCTTTTCCTAACTTCTTTCTGCCAAGGGCACCACTGTCCTTTCAGTCAGTCAGTCAACAAGTATTCATTAAGTACCTACTATGTGCCAGGCACTGTGCTAAGTGCTGGCATTACAAAGAAAGACAAAAACAGTTCCTGCCCTAAGCTCACAGTTTAATGAGGGAAAAACATGCAAACAAGTAGGTATATAAAAGATATATGCGGAGTAGATGGAAGGTAAACTCAGAGGAGAAGGCTATTACATTAGGTTACACTAGAAAGGTTTGCAGGCTCTGAGGCATCTCCCTTCTCTATTATGCTTCAATTTTAATCAGTTGCAAAGTCTTAATTTTGTCTCCACAATATTTCTCTCTGCTAACCTTTCTCTTTAAGCACACAGCCACCATCCTTATCACCTCTTACATTACTATAACACCCTCCTAATTGGCCTTTCTTCTTTCAGTCTCTTCCCTCTTTGATCCATAGCCACCAAATTAATATTCCTAGTAGAGAGGTTTAACCATGTCACTTCCTGCCCAAAAGTCTTTGGTGGTTCCCAGTGGTCTTGAGGATAAAATAAAAACTGTTTAGTCTAAGTAAGTGGTATTAAAAACCCTCTATAATCTAGTTCAGACCAAGCTTCTCAAACTATTATTACATTTCATGAATGCTACATTCAAGCCAAACATGCCTACTTGCTGTTCCTTGATTTTGCATTCTGTCCACATGCCTGTGCACAGTGGTTCCCTCATCCCTGGGATTTGCTCATTCCTCATCTCTGCCTCTTAGAATTTGTTCAAGGTTAATCTGAAGGCCTTAGAAGTCACCTTCTATAGGAAGTCTTTTCCAATCTCCCCAGATGTTAGTATTCTCTCCCTCCTCAAGTATCTGGAATTACTTAGTTGTGCACATCTTGTTTATCCCAGGGAAATATAAGCCTCTTGAGGACAAGAAGCTATCTCCTTTGCATTCACCAACTCCTAGCACAGTGCCTTACACATAGTAGACACTTAAGAAATCTTGGTCAATACACAGTAACAACCACATTGTGCGATGACTGACTTTGATAGACTTGGTTTTTCATAGCAATGCAAAAATCTAAGACAACTCCAAAAGACTCACGATGGAAATTGCTATCCACATCCAGGGAAAGAGCTAAGGAGTCTAAATGCAGATAGAAGCATACTATTTGCTCTCCTTTTCCTTTGTTATTTTGCTTTATTGTTTCATTCCCATGGTTCCTCCCATTAGTTCTAATTGTTCTTTACATCATGACTAATGGGAAAATATGCTTAATATGAATGTATAAATAGAGCCTATATCAGATTGCATGCCGTCTTGGGGGGGGAGAAAATTTAAAACTCAAAATCTTATGGCGGTGAATGTTGAAAATTAAAAATAAACAAATTAATTAACAAGAAAAGAAAAAAAAATTGGTCAAATTGAATTATGTTTTTGGAATACAAGCACCAAAAACATATGACTAAGCACACAGTAGGTGCTCAGTAGAGACAGACTGATCTGAATTGAATTTGTTAAATTATTAATAAAATGAAATTAATTAAATTTAATTTATTCAGTTCCTTAGATCCCCAGTATCTCAGAAACAATTAGGAAAATGGCTATTATCAGTTCCTTTCAAGAAAGTTCAGTCCTACTCTCTTATCAATGATGGTATTTGAATCCATGTTCCTTCAGGGCTTTCAGTATGTAAATACTAAAGGGAAAAGAATAAATGGATTATTTGTCTGGAGCCCTGGGATATACCTTTCCCTGGATTTGACATCACTTAATACTTCTGGAAATTTGACTAATCTCACTAGTATGAAAGCTGCTGCATGCCATTGACCATGGTGAAGAAGGAGCTGAAGGAGCTAGAAGAAAAATTAAAAATAGACATTATGTGGTGCTGTGTCAAGGGTTCATGTTTAGATTTTTTTAAAACCCAAGTTTCTTTGATAAAGTATTTTCCCATGCTGAAAATCACTGGGAATGTCCCCTTCTAAAGGACATTCTTACTTGATGATCCCCAATTTCCATGGCTCTTCTGCCATATAGCTTGTCATCCTGACACACTGCCTCGTCAGTCCCCTCACCCCCCAGCCCCCACCTTCTCAGGGATGGAGCTGTGAGTGGCTATGGGTCACAGGAGTGCCTAATGCCAGGAAGGGATAAAAGAACTCTCAGGCATGGCTTTCTTCCTCCAAATAAAGAATCCTTCCAGGTAGACACCCCTTATGTTCCCACAAGTTTTGGATTAATTTTTCAAAATTCATTCTTTTTCTTTAGGCTGCAACAATGAGTTGCTTCCTGTATGTGAATTGTGACAAGGGCAAGGAGTGTATTTTCAGCTTTTTATTTCCCTCAAAGCCCAGTACAGTATGGAACAAGTAGGTGCTTAACAAGTGTTTAATGAGTCAAAATCAAATTGTCTTTTCAACTAGAGTGTAAACTACCCAAGGATAGGGAATACTCCTTAAGTCAACAAGCATTTAGTAAATACCTACAGTGGGCTAGGCACTGGATTAAGTGCTGAAGATATAAAGAAAGGCAAAAACAATCTTTGTCTTTGAGGAGCTCACAATCCATTGGAGAAGACGACATGTAAACAACTATGTACAAACAAGATACACATAGGATAAACTGGAGGTGATCTCAGAGGGAAGGCATTAGCTTTAAGGGGGAATGAGGAAAGCTTCCTGTAGAAGATGGAATTTTATCTGGGACTTGAAGAAAGTCAGGTAAGCCAAAAGGTAGAGATGTGCAAGAATGTTGTAGGCCTGGGGGACAGTCAGTGAAAATGCCAGGAGTTAGGAAAGTTTTTTTGTCTTGTGTAAGGAACAGCAAGGAGGCCGGGGTCACTGGATCATAAAGCACATGGAGGTGAGTAAAGTATAAGAAGACTGAAAAGGTAGGAAGGGGCCAGGTTATGAAGGGCTTTAAAAGGCAGGCAGAGAATCTTCTATTTGAACTTGGAGGTGATAGGGAACCACTGGAGTTTACTGAATAGGGATGGATATGTGTGACATGGTGAGATCTCTGCTTTAGGAAGATGACTTTTGATAGCTGAGGGGAAGATGGACTGAGTAGGGAGGGACTTGAGTTAGAACACTAATCAGAAGGCTATTACAATAGTCCAGGTGTGGGGTGATGATGGCCTACACCAGGACGGTGGCAGTGTCACAGGAGCAAAGGGGGCTACATGAGAGATGTTGTGAAGGCGGAATCAAAAGAACTTGATGATAAATTGGATATGGGAAGTGAAAGTGAGTTGAGAATGGCACCTATGTTGGTAGCCTGAATAACTAGAAGGATGGTGAGGTACTCTACAACAATAGGGAAGTTCTAAAGAGGTAAGAATTTGAACGGAGAGAGAGTTCAGTTTTGGACATGTTGAGCTTAAGATGTTTACTGGGGAGCCAGTTTGAGATGTCTAATAGGTAGCTGGAGATGAGAGACTGGAGGTCAGCAGAGAGAGGAGGGATAGATAAACAGACAGGAGAATAATCTGCAAAGAGATAATAATTGGATCCATGGAAGTTGATGACATCGGTAAGGGAAAGAGTACAGAGGAAGAAGGGAAGAGGGTTCAGGATGGAGCCCTGGGGGATACCCATGGTTAGTGGGCACAACCTGGATGATGATCCAGCAAAGGAGACAGAGGACTGGTTGGATAAGTAGGAAGAGAATAAGGAGAGAGCAGGGTCATGAAAACTCAAAGAGAATAAAGTATCAAGGAGAAGAGGGTGATTAACTGTCAAAGGCTATGGAGAAGTCAAGAAGGCAGATTAAGAAAAGGACACTGGATTTGCAATTCAGAGATCATTGGTAATTGTGCTTCTTCTGTCTCTACCACAGCCCTCAGCACAGGACTGGGCACATAGTAGATATTCAATCAACACTTATTGACTGACATTAATTTGTTGGGAAAACATTTAGAGTTTGTACCACTGGCTTTTTTTTTCTTCTAGGATTCAAAGAAAAATGAGTAATTCAATCTGACATGACTATCAGCCACCAACAGTGGGTCTTGGGCCTTTAGAAAGATTCCCATGCCCCTCTCTGAAAAAATAGATATCTCTTTGGGAGATAACTAAATTCAGACTTTAGAAGGCTTTTTAAGAATTATTAGGGAAGACAGAATGACCCTGCTATGGGCTAGGAACCTTGGCTGGAGGAGAGAGCTGTGGTCTTCAGTAACCATGCTGCCTCAGCACTGGGGGTATGCTGAAGAATCACACCAAAGCACACAGAAGGCTAGATTAGTGAAGACCCTTAAGCTGCTCAGACTGTTGCGTTTTAAGAATAAAAGTCAATGTTTTTAGCCCAAAGACCTGAACTTGCTTTAACACAGTATGCTGATTTGTTTTCTGCCTTCCTCCCTTCTTCCTGTCTTCTTATCTCACTCCATCCCACTTCAGCCACCCTTACTAAATGTCCTAATCCAGAGGTGTCAAACTCACAGCCTGCAAAACTCCCTAGCCAAACCAGACTAAACAGTAATTGAGAATGTTTAATGAAACAAGTAAAAACACAACACAACACATATAACGTTAATTTGTGGTTTTCTAAGTCAATATGCCACAGCAGGGATCCCTATTTGAGTTTGACACCACTGCCTAGTACACCAACAGAATTCCATCTTCGTTTTGCTGATGGGAATCCTTTGCAAACTAAGTAGATTTCCCACTGGAGAATATCACCAAAATAACAGAGAAGGAAAACAAAGTGGAAGCTAAGTTTAACTTTGTCTGGAATCCTCTGGGGAAAAACAACCTTTCCAGTGATGACTCTCAGAAACAGGCTTACTCCTCTTGACTGATACCATTTCAAGCAGCTGGGTGGCAAAGAAAGGCATTTTTGGTGATTTTATTGCCCACAATCATGTAATGTTCTAGTTTATCAGCTCTTCTCTTTGCATGTGGCTCCACAGCCTTATCAGGTTACTAAGGCTTGGGGAAGCTCTCCTGTTATAAAGGGAGGCTTATATCAACCCATTAATGGAAGACGGTTTCTGTAGGATTGGCTGGACCTGATTGGCTGAAACACTAGGAGCTTTGGGAGTCTAAGTTCTAGGTTTGGGATTGTGGGAGAGAGGTACACAAGGCAGCGAGTTAGGATGGTAGAGCTTAAAGAGCTTTCCTTTACCAGGCACCAACAGGGTCTGGAATGCTTATTAAATGGTCTGAGGAATGGAAGAAAGGAAACCTTCAACTCTGGTTTGGTTCTTGAAATATTTCTTCATCCTAATCATCATCATTATTAATTCTCTGTTCTTATCTTTTTCAGTGGGATCCATAGAGAAACAATCTCCTGTTATTGTTCTCTTACAGTTAATATTCTATACAGTACTACACAGGTGATTGCAGGTGTATAAATATGCAGCACCACACTATAGCGGTTAAAAGAAAGGCCTCAGAGTCAGGAGGACCTTGGTTCAAATCTTGTCCCATATATTTCTAGTAGTGTGACACTAGTAAAGTTACCCCTCCACATTAGTAAAATGAAAGGGTCAGACTACATGGTTACCAAGGCTTTTTCCAGCTCTAAATCTATGATCTATTTACTGTCTTTTGAGGCTGAAGAAAAATATTAGTATTCAAGCATATCCTCTGTAGGCTCACAGAAAATATCCTCAGATGAACACCAGTGGCACTCAGGACATATGAATTTTATTCAGGTAAGCCACTTTTGGTTCCATTCAACAAATCCAATGGTGTATACACGTTATTTGGTTATACTTCTGTCAGTCGTCCATCAACAAACATTTATTAAGTACCTACTATTTGCCGAGCACTGTGCTAAATACTTAGTAAAAGAAAGGCAAAACATAGTCCCTGTTCTCAAGGAGTTCACAACCTAATTTAGGGAGCAACACGCAAACAACTATGTACAAACAAGGTGTATATGAGTTAAATTGGAAATAATCCACAAAAGGAAGACACCAGAATTAATAGGGGTTGACAACACCTCCTTGTTGAAGGTGAGATTTTAGTGGGGACTTGAAAACCAGGAAAGCCAGTAGGCCAGAGATAAGGAGGGAGAGCATTCCAGGTGTGGGAGACAGCCAGTGAAAATGCCCAGAGTTGGAAGATGAGGTATCTTGTGTGTGGAACAGCACTGTCAGTGTCACTGGATTCAGGAGTATGTGGGGTGGGAGGAGGAAGGGCAGTATAAAGTTTAAAAAGACTGGGAAGGTAGGGGAGGGGCTACATTATGAAGTGGTTTGGTTTTTTTTTTTTAATTCCCATTTAATTTCTTGGTTTATTTTCTTTTCCTTTTTTTTTTTTTTTTTTTTTGGTTAGGCAATGGGGTTAAGTGACTTGCCCAGGGTCACACAGCTAGTAAGTGTCAAGTGTCTGAGGTCATATTTGAACTCAGGTCCTCCTGACTCCTGGGCTGGTGCTCTATCCACCGCGCCACCTAGCTGCCCCATGAAATGTTTTTAAAGGCAAGCAGAGGATTTTATATTTGATCTTACAAGTGATAGGGAGCCACTGGAATTTATTCAACATCAGGGGGTAATATAGTCAGCCTTGAACTTTAGGAAGGTCACTTTGACAGTTGAGTGGAGGATGAACTAGAGTGGGGAAAGACTTGAGGCAGGTAGACCTACTAGCAAACTACTGCAATAGCCCAGGTGTGAGATGATGAGGGCCTGCACTCTGGTGGTGGCAGTGTCAGAGGAGAGAAGGGGACATAAGTGAGAGATGATACAAAGATGAAATCAACAGGCCTTGGCAACAGGTTGGATATATGGAGTGAATGAGAGAGAGAAGTGGATGACACCTAGGTTGGGAGTTGATGTGATTGAAAGATATTGGTACTCTCAACAGTAATAAGGAAATTAAGAAGAGGGGAGAATTTGGGGAGGAGGGACATGAGTTCAAATTTGGTCATGTTGAGTTTAAGATGTCCATGGAACAGTCAGTTTGAGATGTTTAACAGGCAACTGGGAGACGTAAGACTGAAGGTCAGAGGAAAGGTTAGGGTAGATTTGAAAATCAAAGGCATAGAGATGATAACTGAATCCATGGGAGCTGATAAGATCAAGTGAAATAGTACAGAGGGAGAAGATCCAAGATAGAACCTGGTGGGACATTTATGGTTACTGGGCATGACCTGGATAAAGGACCAACAAAGGAAATTGAGAAGGACTTGTCATGTAGGTAGGATGAGAACCAAGATAGAAGTAGTGACCTGGAAACCTAGAGAGAAGAGAGAATGAAAGAGAAGAGGGTGATTGACAGTGTTGAGGCTGTAGGGGAATCAAGAAGGACGAGTAAATGTCACTGAATTTGTCAATTAAGATATCAATAGTAATTTGGAGAGAACAGTTAGTGGAGTGATGTCTATTTGTTTCAAAAATATTTCTGCAGGTTTTTGACCTGTTTATCATGCTCCTTAAGAATGTACATTAAGCTTTTCCACCTTTCTGGACAGGAAGTATTCATCTTTTTAAAGCTGCTAGGGTGATGATCCCTGGGTTTTGTTAATATTGTACGGGTTTTTATTAGCATACTTTTCAAATCCCTTCTTGTTTATTTTGTAATTAAAAAAAAGTACATTGAGACACGTGTTAATTGATTTAAATGTGCTCTTTCCATTTAGTTTTAATTTCATTATGCCAGTAAGTCTCTTTAATATATTTAACCACGGCTTTCTCTTTGATATTTTCATATTCAATGTGTTTCGACTAAGGGACACCAAGATATCTGTAGGTATCACCTTCATTCACTGGCTCAACATAGTCTCAACAAATTCAAGCTTGAAGAGTTCAGTCTTTATCTTTCCTTGGAATGTGTTGATAATTTTACACTTACTGAGTCCAAAATGACATTGTGATATCTGTCATTGGGGAAAAGTTCTGTGAGATGAAGAGGTTGCTTAATGTGTTTTTTAGTGGAGTCATACAGCATATAGTCATACACATCAAATGATTAATAAAGTGTCTTGGTTTGACTCCCTTTTTAATTCTGAAGTCATAGTTAAGTTTTCCTTAGGAGAGATGATAATGGATGTAAGGCTAAGCATAACCATAATGGGCTTAAGCTGAAACAAAACAAACAAAACAAAAAACTATGATGATTCCCCCTCCCCCCATTACCCAGCCTTACTGCCTTTAAAAAGAATAGTTTTTCATGTGAAAATCAAATACTTTAATGGTCTCAATATACTTGGGGCTAATTTATATATTTGCAGTGCAGGTTTTGTCGGAATGAACAAAGACAGTTTGAATGTTACAGTGTTTTTGGGTAGCTTATTCAATAATTATCAAATCAAAATAAGTTGTTCTTTATAACCCTGGGCCATTTTGGTACACTCCTTTTGTTCCTCAGTCACTATGTTGACTTCTTGTATTCACAGATGTTTTTAGTGCATGCTCTGCATAAAGTACATAAGCATCTAGTTTATATTAGGAGAGGCTACTGGTGTTCTCAACAATGGTACATAGTGACTTCTATTAAAAAAAAAAGTTGGATCAGTCTTGTGTCTGAGAAGAGCTGGTAGAGTATGAAATAACACAGGGTCTCTTCAATGAGATCCATAAGAAATTAGGATAATAATTCACATTTAAAAAACAATAAGAACAAGTAGATAAAAACTAAACATTGCCTGGATTATGAAATTATGTTGGCTAAAGCAGGCATCTGTGTTATTTCATTACCATAAACATCATGGATAGGTACTATAGGTGGACTACAAAGTGAGCTTGGAATTGAATAGGAGGAAGTGAGTGGATTCAATAGTATTTAGGAAATTATGCTGCACTTTCAGTGATCTCAGATTTCTCCCTGACACAAAACCCCACCTTTTCAACAATATTTTCCTTTTTAACCCTTTTTTACATTTAAAAATTATTTAGTATTTTATTTTTCCCCAGTTACATGTAAAAACAATTTTTAACATTCATTTTTAAAACTTTTGAGTTCCAAATTCTCTCCCTTCCTCCCTCCCCATGCCCCTCCCTCAACAAGAAGGCAAGCAATTTGATATAGGTTATACATGTGTAGTCATACAAAACATTTCCATATTAGTCATGTTGTGAAAGAAAAAACAGACCAAAAAAAAAAAAACCACCTCAAGAAAAATAAAGTAAAAAAGTATGCTTCAATCTGTATTCAGACACAATTAGTTCTTTCTCTGGGAATGGACAGCATTTTTCACCATAAGTCCTTCAGAGTTGTCTTAGATCACTGTATTGCTGAGAATAGCTAAGATATTAATGGTTGATCATCTTACAATATTGCTGTTACTTTGTACACAGTACATTTCATTTTACATCAGCTCATGTATGTCGTTCCAGGTTTTTCTGAGAGCATCCTTCTTATCATTTCTTATAGCACAATATAATTCCATCATAAACACATACCACAATTTGTTTAGCTATTCCCCAATCGATGGGCATCCCCTCAATTTCCAATTCCTTGCTACCAGAAAAGAACTGCTATAAATATTTTTATATATATAGATCCCTTTCCTTTTTGTTTTTTATCTCTTCTTGGATATAGACCTAGTAGTGACATTGCTAGGTCAAAAGGTATGCATGGTTTTATAGCCCTTTGGGCATAGTTCCAAATCTTCTACAGAATGGTTCAATCAGTTCACAACTCCACCAATAGTGCATTAATGTCTCATTTTCCCCATATTCCCTTCATCATTTGTCATTTTCCATTTTGTCCTATTAGCCAATCTAATAGATATGAGGTAGGACCTCAGAAGTGTTTTAATTTGCATTTCTCCAATCAATAATGAGTTAGAGCACTTTTTCACATAGCTTTGATTACTTCATCTGAAAACTGTTCATACTGGGGAATGACTAATTTTTATAAATTTGACTCAGTTCCCTAAATATTTGAGAAATGAGGCTATTAGCAGACAAACTTGCTTCAAATTTTTTTTCACAGTTACTAGTGCTAATTGTATTTCCCTCCATTCTATTCTCCACCCTCCATTTATTCTATTCTCTCTCTTTTTACTTTGTCCCTCTCCAAAAGTGTTTTTATTTTGACTAGCCCCTCTCTTAATCTGCCTCCCTTCTATCACCACCCCTCCTTCTCTTATCCCGTTCCCCTCCTACTTTCCTGTAGGGTAAGATAGATTTCTATACCCAATTCAGTGTGTATGTTATTTCCTCTTTGAGCCAATAATGATGAGAATAAGGTTCACTCACTCTCCCTCTTTACCTCCACTGTAAAAGCTTTTTCTTACCTCTTTTATGTGAGATAATTTACCTCATTTTACCTCTCCCTTTCCCTTTCTCCCAGTACATTCCCATCTCACTCTTTAATTTTATTTTTTTAGATATCATCCCTTCATATTCAACTCACACCTGTACCCTCTGTCTATATATACTCGTTCTAACTGCCCTAATAATGAGAAAGTTCTTCTGAGTTACAAGTATCATCTTCCCATGTAGGAATGTAAACAGTTTAACTTTATTAAGTCCCTTATGATCTCCCTTTCCTGTTTACCTTTTCATGCTTCTCTTGGGTCTTGTATTTGAAAGTCAAATTTTCTATTCAACTCTGTTCTTTTCATCAAGAATGCTTGAAAGTCCTCTATTCCACTGACTGTCCATTTTTCCCCCCAGAAGGATTATACCCAGATTTTCTGGGTAGGTGATTCTTGGTTGTCTTGGCTTCTTTGCCCTCTGGAATATCATATTCCAAGTCCTCCAATCCTTTAATATCCAAGCATCTAAATCTTATGTTATCTTGATTGTGGTTCCACAATATTTGAATTGTTTCTTTTTGGCTGCTTGCAATATTTTCTCTTTGACCTGGGAGCTCTGGAATTTGGCTATAATATTTCTGGGAGTTTTCATTTTGGGGTCTCTTTCAGGAGGTGATATGTTGATTCTTTCAATGTCTATTTTACCCTCTGGTTCTAGAATATTTGGGCAGTTTTCCTTGCTAATATTTTGAAAGATGATGTCTAGGCTCTTTTTTTGATCATGGCTTTCAGGTAGTCCAATAAATTTTAAATTATCTCTCCTGGATCTATTTTCCAGGTCAGTTGTTTTTCCAACGAGACATTTCACATTGTCTTCTACTTTTCATTCTTTTGGTTTTGTTTTACTGTTTCTTGATTTCTCATAAAGTCATCAGCTTCCATTTGCTCAATTCTAATTTTTAAGGAATTATTTTCTTCAGTGAGCTTTTGTACCTCCTTTACCATTTGGCCAATTCTACTTTTTAAGGAATTCTCGTTGGCTTTTTGTATCTCTTTTACCATTTGGCCTAGTCTGTTTTTCAAGGTGTTATTTTCTTCAGTATTTTTGTGTCTCCTTTAGCAAGCTGTTAACTTGCTTTTCATGATTTCTTGCATCACTCTCATTTCTCTTCCCAATTTTTCTTCTACCTCTCCTACTTGATTTTCAAAATCCTTTTTGAGCTCTTCCATGGCCTGAGACCAATTTATATTTTTCTTGAAGGCTTTGGATGTAGGAGCTTTGACTTTGTTATCTTCTGAATGTGTGTTCTGATCTTCTTTATCACCATAATAACTTTCTATGGTCTGAATTTTTTTCTGTGGTTTGCTCATTTTCCCATCCTATTTCTTGACTTTCAACTCTTTGTTAAAGTAGGGCTCTGCTTCCAGGGTAGAAGTTTCACGGCCCCAAGCTTCAGGGGTTTTTTTGTAGCTGTTTTCAGAGATACTTCTCGGGACCTCTAAGTTTTCAGTTCTTCCAAGGTGCTATGATCTAAGGAGAGGTGTGTTTACTACTCTCCTGGCCTATGCTCTGGTCTGAGTGACCATAAGCACTCTTTTCTGTCCTGGAACTGCGATGAGGCTCCCTGCTCTACTGTGGCCATAAGCTCTGCTATGTTAGTGCTCCTCCTTGCCCTGGGACTGCCACCCAGAATTCTGACCCAGATCTGAGTATGGGCAAGGCAACAGAGTACTGCCTCAGTGCTAGCAAAGAGGCCCCTATAATCTCCTTCTGACCAGTTGTTTGAACCCCTTACTGTCTGTGAGCTGAGCTCCAGAAGCAGCCATTAGCATTGCTGATTCAGTAGCTCCTAAGGCCTGTTCCTGGTTTGTTGGAGCTGGGTCTGTGCTGGTGTGGCCTGCACTGGACTGTGCTCTACTCTCAACCAGGAGTGACTGACCTTTCTTGCTGATCTTCTAAGCTGTGTTTGGCTGAAAAATTATTTTGCCCCATTCTTTTATGGATTCTGCAGCTCCAGGAATTTTTTTATGGCACTATTTAAAGATGTTCAGAGGGGTTTTGGAGAGAGCTCAGGTGAGTTACTGCCTTTTTTCTGCCATCTTGGCTCTGACCTTCCTTTATTAAGTCTTAATAATCTTAAGTATGACTTCAAAATTAAAAAGAGTCAAACCAAGATACCTTATTAATCTTTTAATGTACATGACAGCAAGGTATATAGATCCACTAAAAACACACATTAAATAACCTCTTCATCTCATGGAATCTTTCCCTAATAATATCAGAATGTCATTTCGTCTCAGTGAGATACTCTTCAGTTGCAGATTATGTAAGACCATGACAGCTCCAAAAAATTAAAATTGTGGGTGACTAAAACGGCAGTAGAAAAATGCATGGCAGAGCAAGTATATCATAGCATATAACAATGACAAGCATATAAAAAGAAGAAACCTAAGTCAAAGTAACATAGGAACAGAAAATGAGGTGGTCCAGTCATAAATGAAGAATAACAGATCGACACCAAAAGTGCTACACTGGGACCTTCAAAATGCCCCAAAAAACCCAGAGAAAGACTTTCTGCTAACTCCTCTATGAAGGATTTATGAAAGTATGTGTCTGGAAGTCACACAGGATGAAAGATGGATTTTGAATTGCCTTGGTAAAAAAATGCAGCTAGCAGTACATAGAAGAAATCATGTATCCATCAAAGTAAGAAAGTACAAATGTATTTAGACATCATTTTATGGTTTACAAAGTGCTTTACAAGGAGCCTTGGCTTTCACTAACTATAGTAACATTAAACCACTGAATTTGGATATCATCTATTCCTAGAGGAGTACTCAAAGGTCTTCTCCAGAGATCCTGCCCAGTGTTTACTACATCAGTTAGTGCCTCCTGTTCTTCAGTCTCTTCTAGCAAGCCACCATTCTGACTGTAGTAACACAATTGCTATACTAACATTAGGCAGAAATCTTGTCTTATTTAATCACTGTATCTCTTTTATTATTTAGTATAGTGCTCTACTGCCAGTCAGTCAGTAAACATTTAGTAAGCACCTACTGTATACCAGGCACTGTGTTAAATGCTGGGGATACAAAGAAAGGCAAAATACAGTGCCTGCCCTCAAAGAACTCACAATCGAATGGGGAAGACAAAAAGCAAACCAGTATGTACAAATAAGCTACATATAGGATAAACAGGAAATGATTGAGAAGAAAGCCGGTAGAAGGGTTTAGAGAGGCTTTCTTTAGAAGGTGGGATTTTAGTTGGAATCTAAAGGAAGCCAGGGAGGTCAGTAGCCAGAGTTGAGCAGGAAAAGCACTCCAGGCATGGGGCACAGTCAGAGACAATGCCTGGAGCTCAGAGATGGAGTGTCTTGCTTGTGAAACAGCCAAGAGGCCATTGTCACTGGATCAAAGAATATGTTGAGGTATAAGGTATAAGAAGAAGACTAGAAAGGTAGGAGGGAGCTAGGTTAGGAAGGGTTTTGAATACCAGAGGATTTTCTATTTGATTCTGGAGTTGATAGGGAGCCACTGGAGTTTATTGAGAGAGAGAGAGAGAGAGAGAATGTGTGGGTGACACGATTGGACCTGGACATTAGAAAATCATTTTAGTGGCTGAATAGAAAAAAGGACAAGACAGGACAGGAATAGCTGTTCAGTGCTATTCTTTCTCGCTGTTGGAGACATATCTCAATGTTGGGTCAGCTCAATAGGTAAGGACAGCCCTCTGACTGTCCTCTCTGTGTACCTCTCAGCATCTCCAGGCAGAGGGTTCTCACTGTTGGAGCTAGCCTAGGCACATGGAACACTCATTGGCTGGGAAGCCTTCACCAATGAGAGAGCTCCCCCTACAAAGAGTCAAAAAAATCCCAGGAGTCGTTCTGTGAGAACATTCTCAGAGGGCAGCACACTTTATATTTGAAATAATTTTCCATTCCATTTATATATATAACAGGAGGCAGCTCTGGGGTCCCAGTTTTCCAGGATTTCATTTCCCTGCTGAAGGATGACCCCATGTCAGCTGCCCTAAGAATAACAGACAAAATTTCCAGGGAAAATGCAGAAGGGAGGAAAACCATGCCCTCCCAGTGCCCCCTGGAGCTGCTTGGCCAGTGACTACACGCTGGAGCAAAACAGGCCCAACTTGATGCACAGTGTTGGCTCTGCAGCAATCCTTCATTTCAATCTCTGGTCCCTCAAATCTCAGGGAGGGAGATGGGAGTCCTGAGGTGCTATGGTGAAGTACTTCAGAGACAGAGGTATCTCAGAGTGGGTGGACACACCTTACCACAATGGAGGTAACCAACCACCTCAGAGACATGTATTAGTGGATTGAGACTTAAAGGAATCTCCTTCAAGCCTTGATTCTCAGGCTGGAAAGTCTGTGGCCAGAAATAACAAAGGGATGAAGGTAGCTGTAGGAGCTTGACATCTTCACATTGGATTTTCTTAATTTATATTTAAAATCTTCCTAGTTTACTCCCAAGGCCTCTGGGCAGGGAGCGGCTTCAAACTCTAACAGTCATGCATTTAGTTAGGTAGAGCAGTGGATAGAGAACTAGGCCTAGAAGCAGGAAGACCTGAGTTAAAATCCAGCCTCAGATATTTACTAGTTGACTACTAACTAGTCATGGACTAGCTTATCAGTGACCTGACTTGACTGGGCAAGTCACTTAACCTCTTTCAGCCTCAGTTTCCTCATTTGTAAAATGGGAATAATAATGGCACCTCCCTCCCAGGGTTGTTGTGATATAATTCTTGTGTTTTAGAAACCTTAGAGTGTTTTATACAAATGCTGGCTATTATTAGCTATGTGGCTTTTAAAATTTATGAAGTGTTTTCTTCACAACATCCAGTCAATCAACAAACATTTATTAAGTGCCTACTATCTGCCAGTCACTGAATTTAAAGACTTGCTTGAGGCCATATAATGAGCATGTTTCCAAGCCTGGATTTGAACCCATCTACTGATTCCAAGCCTGGCATTCTTTACACTATATCATATGCTGCCTTGCAGAAGGCTGCTGGGGTGGCTTTTTGTCTGGCCCACTCTAAGTATGGTATAGTAGAAATGTTGACCTGGGGGTAGAGAACCAGGGTTGGAAACCCAGTTTTGCTCCTTATTATCAATGTGACCTTGGACAAATCACTTCCCCTCTCCGGGCCTCAGCTTCCTCTTCTGGAAAATAAGGAAAACGTATCAGATCATTGTCCAGCCCTAAATCTAAGTTTCTCTGTTTCAGGATTAGTTCCATTCCCTGACCTCCTTTTTTTATACTCCCTTTGGTTTCATATACTTTGTATGGGATTTTAAATTGATCCTATAATATCCTATAATAATTACTATCACAAGATAATGGAATTATAGATTTAGAGCTAAGAGGGTCTTTAGAAGTCATCCTACCTACCTCACTCATTTCACAGATCAAGAAGCAGGCCAAGTGAGGTTAAGTGATTTATCCAAGGTCACTGAGGTATTAAGTGACAGAACTGGGATTTGAAACCAGGCCCTCTGACTCAATGGTTCTCCATTGAACCATATTCCCTTGCTTTGTTAATAACAAAAAACAGTTCAATTTTACATCGCATTTTTCTCACAAAAATCCTAGGAGGTGTATTATCATACCTTTTTCACACAGGAGGAAAAAGTCTCAGAAAGTTCAACCTAGGTCTCCTGATTTCAGGTCCAGGATGTTTCCACCATACCATTCTGTCCACCCAGCAGTATGGGGCTGTGGGTGGGATGGAAGAGAGGGGGTATATTTTTTCTTTCTTCTAAACCTTTCCTGGAAGTTTTGAAGGTCTCATGCCATTTCACACATTCAATAAGCCATGCTGAGCTCAGTGTCTGCTCCATGCTATCCCTATCGTTGAACACTTCGGGGAAATGCAAATAGGAGTAAACTTGCCTTGAGGGCATTTATGGGATTGAGCCAACACATATTGATTCCTTCTCAGGTCTGAAAACTCCTCCCATCTGCCAAGCATACAGCTCCTCCCTCCTCTCTGTAGCCCTGTTTGGCTATCATATTATTAATCTCCTTTCAAAGCCAAGTATCCCAAATTGGTCTCACTTTGGCCTTAGCCTGCGTCCCTCCCCTCGTACTTTATTCCTCTATAGTCTCAGCTGTCTTTTAAAAGAGGCCAGAGTTGTTCCAGGTTGTAAATTCAGAGAGGCTTGCAGCTGATCACCCATGAGATGGAATTTTTGCTTCCTAATGGGATTGCTCTGGTATCTCTCTCTCAAACCCCATGCCTCCCATTCCCAGCTGTTAACTTGGCCTAGACAACTCCCATGTTGTCCAAGCCAAGCTAGGCATGGAAGTGAACTGTTCTGACAGTTCTGCCCATGTTATTTGGAGCAGACCACCAATTCCAGGCTACTGAGGAAGGCAATCTGGACATTCCTACCCAGGGCCAGCTGGGGCAATGGGGCCTGTGGTTTGTGGTCTTGGGGGGAGGGGGAAGAGACCCCCCAAAGCATACTGTCTTAAGCCCTTTGGGAGAGCAATCTGTGGGAAGGGAAGCCTATAAGGACCTACTGCCTTTCACATTTTCTGCCTCAGTTCTCCCACATTAATGGAGGCTTCTTACTAATGAGCTGTTCAAATACTCCTCAGAGGCCCCTGCTAGATGGACAGAGCTATCTTGTGGGCACCAGATCCATAGAGAAAGGCCTGATAAAAGGAACAGAATCATTTTCTCTCCTGGGATCTTTTCCAAAGAGCAATTATCTCCTTGGTGTCAGGCTTCTCAAAAAGGAGTGGACTGAAACAATCTTTTACAGTGACTGGAGATGGTTTCTTGGGATGCAGTGAGGGAGACAATGATTTTACAGGCACTTGAGAGGTGGAGGACGATCCAGACAGCGGCTATTAGCTCTTTAACACACAACAGTGAACAGTGGCCTCCCCAAACAGCCACTGCCTTGTCCAGTCTCCCGACAGGCACTGGGTCTCTTCTCTGATTGGTCCCCCCTTCCCCAAGGGCTCAGAAGCTCAGTACAGGGAGAGCCAAAAGTCTTGAGTGGGGTTCCTGGATTCTAGTACAGAAGAGTTCAAGGCAGGGGAGTACGGAGAGAGGGAACCAGCATTGAGTTATTCTACTCCATCTCTTGGAAAGTCCTGGAGTCAAGGGGGTAAAGCTTAGGGTACCAAGTTCAGAACAGGAAGACTGAGACTGGGCCCAGCTGTCAGAAGACCCCCATTGCTCCTACAGTTCGGTATTTCTTTCCTTTTGGGGTTTCATCTTGTTGGTAGGGCAGGCGAGTTGAGCAGGCAGGAAGGCTCGAGGTTACCCACGGACACTGAGATGGTGCCTTAAGGTTTACGACAAACTCATCTCAATTCAACCAACATTTACTAAGTGCCTAACTTCTTGCAAGGGATTCTTCTAAGTGCTGGGAAGACAAAGACAAAAACGACCCTCCAGGAGCTTATATTCTACAAAACACTTTCTTTGCAAGAACCCTGTAAAGGATGTAGAAAAATACTATAATCCTTATTTGACAAATAAGGAAGTTAAGTTAAAGAAGTTAAAGATCTTTGCTCCAAGTCAACCCTGCTAAGAGGTGCAGAGGCCAAGATTCCATCAGCCACCTCTGCCCTTCTGAGGGAAGCTTCCTGGGGGTGGGAGAGACTGTCTCACTCCGTCCAGCCTTGCCTTGCCAAGAATCTTCTTGCAAAGGTCTAGCAGGAGGCAAAAGCCTAAATGAATGTATTCTGGAAATATTAATAACCTGCCATATGCATGGTCCCGCACTGGGTGCTGGGCATACCAAGAAGGGCCTGACCTGACCTTACCCCACCCAGTCAAGGATCCTTTTGAGGCTTTAAGGGTTTCCAGACTCTACTCCTTCCTGCCACTCAGGGGCATTATTGGCAGGGGAAGGGAAGAGGAAGAGGCATGGAAAGGCTCTGCCTGGGAGCATAGCTCCTGTGTAATGATATGAATCAGCCCTGGGCTTCAGACTGCACTTCTGCAGAGACAGAGCCTTCTGAGGGAAGGAGTATCACATGCACAACCTCTGCAGGAGATGATCTAAAGCCAGATACACTGAACTCTGACATGGCTCAAAACACCAGGAGGAAAGTGAAGATGGAAGGAGGAAAGAAGGTCCAAGCATATTTGGGTCAAAGCCAACTGATCCCCAGGAGGGGAGACGAAATATACCCAGAGAGGTGCAAAGTAGGAGGTAGATAAGCCTTGGGTGTAAAACAGATGAGGGGAAGTCAACCAAACTGGGAAAAAAATCCTTGAGAATCAAGATCAAAGTGATGTTTCCACAGAAGCCAAAAGATTTCATTCCTGAGGAATGACTCATGAGAGGTTCCTCTTTGGCACAGACAGGGTCCCACTTCCACTCATAGTAATGCCAGGAGCCTGGAGTCTCCACCCTGAGCTGTCCTGCCTTCTGGGCATGGATATCACAAAAGGGAAGATCCTTTCATCTCTATTTATGGGGTACTGGTACAACCGGCTAAGCTGTGGGTCCCTCCATTGCTGGTAGAATATTCAGGGTTTCCCTACAGTGCCCTGCATTCTTTCTCAACCACAGTTCAGTCATGCCCAATCCAGAAGAAATGCAGATGGGAGATTTTATGAAGATCTGGGCTCCCACATTTTGTCTGATTTCATCTCCGGTGAAACCACTAGACACCCACTCTGTGCAACCAATTAAACCTGTGGTTTTGTGAGCTGGAGGATCCTGGTGACTAAATGCTCTATCTAAGTGGCAAGCAGCCAAATACCCTGGTGCAGCTGCCTGTTGCTCCCTGGAGAGACAGGATGGCCCCAGGAGAGGGGTCTCAGAACATTGGCCAGAGTAGAAAGAGAGAAGAACTGGCAGAATAGGACAGTATCTTCTCTAGGGAAAAAGTCACAACTGATGAAGAAAAATAACCCTGTGGATCCAACAGAAGCAGGCTCAAGCTAAGGTTACTGAGAGGAGAACACAGCTAACGAATCATTAGCCTACAGCATTCATATTCTCTTTCCTGTTGACCACCCCTCAAAAGTGCTTTCAAATCTACTCAGGAAGCTACCAGTGAGACGCTGGGAAGAGGAGATAGCAGACGTCTTTTCTACATTCAGAGGTCCACAGAAATGTCCTGGGGAGGATGTAAGCATTACTTTCCAACAGTAGTTTAATGCAGCTTACAATTTCATTAATTTTTTTTAAGCAGCCATGTCACACTGCTGATTAAGCTTGTAATCAATTAAAATTCTGCACAGGATGTTGAAAGAATTGGCAGATATCAAGGTGTGGATCTCACTTTTGACATGTAATTACTGTACTGACTATGGGCAAGTCCTTTAACCTCTCTGAGCCTCATTTCCTCATCTATAAGATACCTGTAGTCCCCACCACACAGGGATGATGTGAGGATTGAATGAGTTAATGTGCATAAAGTGTTTTGTAAATCTTACAATGCTATATAGACATCAGCTATTATTATTGTTTTCATTGTTTGCATAAATTACTACTAATCCAGGGCTCCTTCATCCTGTGTTTTTTTTTTTATTAGAGGAACTTATATTTATTTATATTAAAATTCAATTTGTTAGATTTGGTCTACATATATAGATATGGAATCACTGGGAAAATTTCTCTCCTTCCCTATTGTGCACTCCAGTTTGACTTCTCAGCAATAGATGAGCACAGTTCCAGTCAACTCCACTGAGCATCTCTCATCTTCTGCACCACCACCATCACCAAAGTCAGGAGTAAAAAGCACAGGAGAGAACTGATGAAGTCGGTTGCACAGACTGCCTGAGTCCAGGGGTGAGTATTTGGACTGGCAGGAAGCCAGCATCTGGGAGAAGAGGAAATGCTAGTAGAGCTGAGACCACAGTTGATAGCAACTTCTTGTTGAATTTCCCAGTGGCTGACCCTAGGGTACCAATGTTTACTCATGGCTTTCCTCCCCAAGAGCTTGAGCAGCTCTCTAGCCAGACACACACTGTTTCTCCCGGAAACTCGTTGCACCTGCAAAGCAGAGGAAGGGGATTGTATGGGGACACCACTGTTACCATTCTCTCTCTTTGCTGGGAAGGCTGAAGCATGGGTCAAGGTGAGAGAATAACCCCTAAACAGGAAACACCTCCCTTCAGAAAAGGCATCCCCTACACTGACAACAGATCTACCCTCCAAAACACTCTAGGCCCACTGAGCTTGAGAGACAGTAAAGGAGAAAGATGAAACAGCCACACTGTATCCAGGTACTAAATAGATGCTCTGGCTGGAGTCTACTGACAGAGTTGCCATTGAAACCTGGAGAGCTAGACCTAGGTTGTCAAACTGCCACCTCTTTTATTATTAATGCCAATCACTGCTATAAACTTGTGTAGCATTTTTGTTGTTGTTGTGGTTGTTTTGCTTTTTTTTGGTGAGGCAATCAGGTTTAAGTGACTTGCCCAGGGTCACACAGCTTGTAAGTGTCAAGTATCTGAGTTTGGATTTGAACTCACGTCCTCCTGACTCCAAAGCCAGAGCTCTATCCCCTGTGCCACCAAGCTGCCCTTGTGTAGCATATTTTTAAAGTGCTCTCACATTAGTTCTTGAAGCCTCACAATAACCAGCGTGCTCAGTGTTGTGTAAGAATGCTAGATCTGGAGCCAGAGGACCTGGGTTCAAATCCTGGTTCTACCATTTACTATTTGCATGACCACAGGCAACTCACTTAACCTCCCTGAACCTCAGTTTCCTCATCTGTAAAATGAGAGGGTTGGACTAAATGACCTCTAAAGACCTCCTAAGATCAAATGAGATAATATTTGTAAAAATTTGGCACATTTGGCACAGTGCCTCCTGGCACATAGTAGGTGCTATATAAATGTTTATTTCTTCCCTCACTCTAAGTTCCCTTCCAGTTTTAAATCCATCATCTATGAACACTGTGAGATTAACAGGGTGATTAGTATTTTTCCTATTTGGTATATAGGGAAACTGAGGCTGACTCAGACTGGCAAAATTAGGACTAGAATTCTAAGTCCATGTCTAGAGAAACTGGATAAAATTTGGTTGTCCAGCTCAACCCCTTTCACTTTACAGGGGAGGGAACCGAAACTCAGGGAGGTTAATTCTGACCCGAGGCCATGCAGGTAGGAAGGACCCAGTTCATCTAATTCCAGAGCCAGCTTTCTTTCTACTGTACCACTCTCCCTCTAGGGATGGCCACAAATGACCCATAACATCCCACTGTCAACTTTCAAAACTCCTTAGAGACAAAGGGGATCTGATATGAGCTTTTGTAGTCTCTTCTGGTTTAGCAGAGTTTCTGGCTCTTCCTTGTCGTCCGAGGCCATCTCCTCACTGACTCTTTTGGAAATGACACATCAGCTACTACCCACTGTCTAAGCTTCCCTTCTCCAAAGAGTCTCCAGTACAAAGCTTTTTTTCTCCTTCCTAACTTGTCTCCAACACCACTATTTTCTACTGGTTTGGTTTGATACATGCTTTGAAAAGTGAACATCTTCCAAAGTCACTGAGCTAATTTCAATACCTAGCACACATGCCCTTTTCCTTTATTTCCTTACACATTAAGGAGCTGGGAGGATATTTGTAGAACATAGCTAAAAGATGTGGGATTTGTACTTCTGTGAAACTACCTGGCATTATAAAAGTCATCATGATCCCTTCCTAGCCAAGGTCTAGCAGTATCAATGACTGGTATTCCTAGGGTATGGTGACCTGGATGGAAGGTCTTGCCCTACCCTTGTTTCTCCTGTTAAGTCACTCATACCTCATATATTTCCCTCACCCTCCTTTATTTTTATTATCATGAAGGGTAGCATCTGTGTGATGATTCTTAGGTCTCTTTTTATCGAGACTACACTTTCATCTCAAAACTACAAATAAGTTAAATATGCTGGAGAAACAGGAGCATCTTTGAAGTTCCTCAGGTAGGACTGTTATGCTCTGACCCGTCTCCCTACTTTGGATAGGGCATCCAATTTCAAACAGCAGGAGTTTTTCCACATGGCTCATGGGGTTGTGCCCTGAGTTGAATTCTCTTCCATCAGCAGGACTGGTGTGGGAAAGGATTCAGATGGAGATGATTGGGCTGGAATAGATCCAGGCCCTCTATCCTCTTTCCTCTTCTTTATCCTAGCCCATGGAGGAGGACTGCCAGGAACACAGCTCAAAATGGAGAGAGTCTGTAGTAGGTAATCTCTCACTGGATTTGGGGTGAAGATGAAGTACTTACAAGTACAGCTTTGGGGGTATGCTGGCCACCAGGGTTTTGTAAAATGTCCATTTTTGGCTTGGCAGTAGAATAACAAGGCTCACTGAGCCAACTTCACAGGATTACCATCTGGCTGGCTGTGTAGATGTATAGTAACTGTTAGCTGTTTCTGTGCAAGGCTACAGGAGATGGACAACTGAATGAGGGAAGTGAGAAGTGTTGTGAACTTCCAAGTGTCACAGAGAAAGGCTGGGCTGAGCTGTAGGGACTATATATTTCCCTACCCAGATCTTTCAGGGCCTTTGTGGGACAGGTGGGGAAGTCACTTTCTGGGCTGGGATCCCCTGAGATTTGGCAGGACCTCTGTGAGAAATTAGCTGAGCACCTACCCCCATGCCCTGTGCATAGCAGGCACTTAATAACATGTTCAATGAACTGAATCAAGGCCTTCCTGACAAAAGAAAAAAAAAGAGGCTGAGAGGATGTGAACCAAGAAAAGTGAAGTGTGGCTAGGGAACAACTCTTCTCTTTGCCCTCCTTTACCCTTTATTCCAAGAAGAGTCAGGGTCACTGGGGAATGCTTCTAGGGTCCACAGTGCAAACGGCTTCTCCAAGAGCAGAGGAGGCTCCCACAGAGCTGAGCTAAGAGGCTAGCAAACACAAACATGTATTTTTAGAAGCATCACATTGTGCCACTTAGAGAAGGAATATTTCCATGCAGGGCTTTTTCCCTCTTTCCTTATCTCAAATGAGGTATTAATAGCGTGAGAACTCTACCTCACAAAACGACTCATTTCACAGGATGCCTCGTGGGGTTCTAGAGCCCAATCTGAGCCATCACCCATTCCCAATATTGCACTGAGTAAAGAGGCACTCTGCTGGTCAGGCTGCCCAGGGCTGAGCGGCATGGTTTAGCATGTAGAGTTAGGAGGCAAGAGGCCACACATCTCTCTATAGAAAAGAAGAGCCTATCAGGACAACAGATTACTACTTCTGTGCCTAGGACACTGAAAATACACTCACCATGTATGTGGGAGACAGACTCCAAAAGGTTTTACAGTCAACTCTCCATTACCTATGGGTGAATTATCCATTCCAATTTAAACCAGTAAACACTTATTAAGTGCATTCTAGTACAATAACAAGTAGAATTTATATAGTGCTTTAAAGGTTTACAAAGCACTTTACAAATATTATTCATCCTCACAACAATCCTGGGAGGTAGGTGCTAATACTATCCCTATTTTACACATGAGAAAATTGAGGCAGAAGAGATTAGGTGACTTGCTAAGGGTCATACAGCTAGTAAGTGCTGGAGGCCAGATTTGAACTTAGATCTTCCCGACTCCAGGAAGTCCCGTACTGACCCAGATCTAGTGCTCTGTCAACTGTACCTCAGAGCAGCCTGTGAATGACTATGTGCTAGGCACTGGGGATACAAGGACAAAAGTGAAACAACCCCAGCTCTTAGGGAGCTTACCTTCTAAAAGGGGAGAATGTACACATACAGATATATGCAAAATAAATACAAGTCTAGCAGCTGGGGAGATCAGGAAAGAAAGGTAGGACTTCAGTTGAGTCTGGAAGGGAAATCAAGGATTCCAAGAGGTAGTAGTGAGGTGGGTGTGCATGCTGGGCATGGGGGACAGCTGATGGTAAGGCAAAAAGACGGGAAATGGAGTACTACATGGGAGGAACAGGAAGAAGGGCTAGACCATAGAGAGTGTGTGTGTGGAAATTATGTGTAACACAAAGCTGCAAAGGTAGGAATGGGTCAGATTGTGCAGAACTTTATCAAAGAATGGAGTTTATTGAGTAAGACACAGTTTGATCTGTGCATTAGGAAAATCACTTTCACAGCTGTGTGAAGGATGGACTGTAGATGGAAAATATTTCATACAGGGAGAAAAATGAGGAAGCTACTAGGGTGTTAGCAGTGTGAGTAGAGAGAAGGGGATAGATGTGAGAGATGTAGAGATAGAATCAATAAGATTTGGCAATTGTTTGGATGTTGGGGGTGAGGGAGAGTGAAGAGCTAAGGATAATTCTGAGGGTGTAAACTTGGGTGACCAGAAGGATGGTGGGACCCTTGACAGAATTAGGTAAGTTAAGAAGGGGGATGGGTTTGGGGTGAAAGATGGTGAGTTCCATTTTGGATATGTTGAGTTTTAAGATGCCTATGGGATAACCATCTTGAAATGTCTAGTAAGCAACTGGTGATGTGGGACTGAAGTGCAGAAGAGACTATGGCTGGATACACAGATCTGGGAGTCATCCGTATAAAGATAATAACTGAATGAGGTCAACCAAGTGAGAAAATAAAGAGGAGAAAGGGAAGTCTAGGACAGAGCCTTAGTATACACTCTTAATTTGGGGTCAGGATATGGTTGATGACATAGTCGGAAAAAAAAAAGGCTGAGGAGAACCATAAGAGCAGTGTTATGAAAAACAAGAAGGGAATGAGTAGGAGAAGGTGGTCAATGTTGTCAAATGCTGCAGAAAGGTCAAGAAGAATGAGAACTGAGAAAAGGCCATCAGATATGGCAATAAGAGATCACTGATAACTTTGGAAAGAGTAGTTTTAGTTAAGAGGTCAGATGGAAAAGGATTGAAGAATGAGAGAAGAGGAAGTAAAGGAAATAAGTTTAGGTAATTTTTTCTAGGATTATGGCTGTGAAAGGGAGGAAAAATATAAGATTATAAGTTGAAGGGATGGTAGGGGCCAGTAAGGGTTTTTGAAAGGTGGGAGACATCTGGGTATGTCTGTAGGCAACAGGAAGGAGCTGTTGGAAAGGGAGTAAAGACTGGGGAGGTGATTGTGGAAGCAGCTGTTGGAGATGAGGGAGGATAACACTATGATAAAAAGAGAAGGGATGTCCCTGGGGGTAAGAGTAAGAGTCTCCTCTTCATCAGAGGCATCAGTAAAAAAGGAATGTCCAGGTTGTGGGTCTGTGTCTGCCGCAATGCACTCAAGAGTTCAAGGATTCAAATAAACCATTTAAAAAATAAATAATATTCAACAACTTTGGGGAAAAGCGATTCCCAAGATGGCTAAAAAGCAGTTCATGAAGGTAAAAGCATATAAAAGCTGCCAGCAGGGAGCCATTGGCAGGGGAGTTCCCTGGGGTCTCAGAAACTCCCTGACAAAATTCCAAAATTGTTTTTCTATCTTCCCCCAAAGAGGGGTCCCAGATCAATCAACTTGGGGACAAAGTTAATTTAAACTGCCCCAGGTATGTTCCACAAAATCTTGGCTCATGAGAGTGGCCAGTTGGTTCGATGAGAGTGTGGAGGTTAACTGAGGCCTTCCCAATTCCACTCATGTTCTAGCCCACAACCAAGAGAGAATGGTGGGTGATCTCAATGACTTTAGAGATGAAGAATAGAGAAGGGAGGGAAAGCTCATTGTAAATGGCCTTTATTTCCTCGGTAAAGTATGAGGTAAGGTCCTCTGCTGACAGGGATTATTATTAGTCTGTGGGACAAAAAGAGACATAGTGTACACAGCAGATAATGAACTGTCCTTGGAATCAGGAAGAGTCTGAGCCTGGCATCTCACACATCCTGCTCATGTGACCCTGGGCAAGTCATTTAACCTCCGGTTGCTCCAGGCAGCTCTCTAAGACTATAAACTGTAGAACAAGTGCTCATCTGCATTGCTAAAGTTTCCTTACTGGAAGTTTCTTGCACCAATGGAATTAAAGATCCAGTCCCTCCCTCCTTCCCTCCCCAATAAAAGGGATGAAGAATAAAGCAGGAAGGTTGATTTATAAAAACATAAATAATATATTCCAAAATCTAATAAAAATGTGCAGTTTTCTTTATTTTCTGGTCTAGAATTTCCATGTCAATGTCTCTTTCCATTAGTGAGCTATTTAAGAGTTTAATGGAACTATACCTTTGCTCCAGTGAGAGAATAGCCTGAAGGTCTGGTCACAAAGGATGATGAAATTCTCAAAGATAACAAAAGATGGGAACAGTTAATGTTGGAAGGGATATGGGAAGATGGACATACTAAGACATTGTTGGTGAAGCTATGCATTAATCTTACCATTCAAAAAAGCTATTTGGAGTTAATGCTAAAAAAGTGATAAAAATGCCCATATCCTTTAACATAGAAATTCTATGTTAAACTAGGGAGTTTCTACGGCTAGATACATGTTCCAGGAAAGTCTAAGATAGAAAGAAAGGGTTCATACACCACAAAATATTCATAGAAGCACTTTTTGAGGTAGCAAAGAATTGAAAATAAAGTAGATGGCTACCTATTAGGAAATGGCTAAACAAATTGTGGTACATGAACGTAATGGGATATTATTGTACCATAAGAAACAATGAATATGAATAACTAAGAGAAGCACAGCAAGACTTATATGAACTGATGCAGAGCTGGGAAGACAATATGCAAAATGACCACAGCAACGTGAACAGAAATAAGAAAAAAAAGCTAAACTAAAAAGCACTATAATTTATAATGATCTGAGAAGATTTGAGAAAATGCACCTCCCTCTCTTCTTTGCAGAAGTCGGAGACTATGGGTATGGAATACTGCATATTGGCTGATCTATTGGTTGTTTTGCTGAACTGCTTTCTTTTTTGTTCTTTGTTTTAAGAGACTGATCCCTAAGGTAGAGAGAGAGACAGAGAGAGAGAGGAGAGAGAGAAGAGAGAGAAAGAGAGAGAGAGAGAGAGAGAGAGAGAGAGAGAGAGAGAGAGAGAGA
>NW_020940358.1:1392317-1495271 GCF_900497805.2 Vombatus ursinus | reverse complement strand
AGAGAGAGAGAGAGAGAGAGAGAGAGAGAGAGAGAGAGAGAGAGAGAAATCTATTCAGAAATGAAGGTAACATAAAACAAAAGATATCAATAAAATTTAAAAACACAAGAAAGATGCTACTAATGTGTTACAGAGGTCATGTTATTTCTCCTACAAGGACCCTGGGCCAATTTTATCTCCTCCTCAACGTGTCCCAAATCCCAGGGCAAGTACTTATTATTAATAATAATATTCTCCAGTAATGGATAGCATTCTACCTACTTTACTAGCACAAATATTGAAGTACAGCCTAGGAGATGACCTGATTAAGGTGACTAGCAAGGCTAGAATGAATAAGGAATGGATGTCTGATACCCTAGATGGCAGAATTGATGTTGATCACATATAACTTCTGCCAAACTTATTGGATACCATTAGGAAAAATGAATCACATTAGGGACTAATTCATTTTCAAAACCAGTTTATTTTTTGTTAAAGACCTTATGGTAAATGAAATGATGCAACCCTTCTAGAGTACCCCAAACTCCCAAATGTTCTTTTCTTGCTTTCTACTCCCATAATCTTAACATAAGATACTTCACATTCATATACACTGATTGTAGCATGTTCTTTTGAAACACTGAGTTTCATAGTCTATATAGTTTTCCTGCCATTAGGACTGACATCAGAGGTGATCATTTGTCCAGCAAAATGGTATGGTTGGTACGAGTGTAGTTACAGAAAATTCCCTTCCCCACCCACCTTCATGCCCTCTTGGTAGGGTTCACTCAGGAAAGTCATAATGAAACTGTAAGTCAACAGACTTCCTGGAATTTTCTGGAATAGGATGTTTGCTTTGCCAGAGAGAAATTGCCTATCAGTAGGAGTTCAATGTGGATTTTGGCTGTGACACTGGCTCAACCTCTGGATCCAGTTGGGAGAGGGAAAAAAAGAAAAGGGTAAAAGAGAACAGAATATGCTGGTTCTCATATAAATCATCAGGGGAGGTATGAAACTATGGGCAGCAGCAGAGCCAGGGAGATAGTAAGACACAAACATATTCTGTCTGTCTAAGTAAGCTCATGGGACACTCTTTCTTTGAACAGCCTTTACCCTATACAAGTTTCCCCCAGACCTTGCCCTGATTCCACAAGGGTCAGCAGGGCCTCAGCATCTCCTGGCAATGCGTTGGCATTCTTTACACCTATTCCATCCATGGTGTGCAGTTTATTACCTCCACAGCAATGGCCAGTATTTAAAACAAAAGTTGCTATCTTTTGATTTTATCTTTCACCAGATGTTCCTCAACAGTGACTGCAGACATGACTTGAGCCCTGTCACTAATGCTGTCGTCCAATGAGGTAGTCTATCTGTTACCACCATGCCCTGGGTACCTGCAATAAGTATAGCCCAGTCCATGACCACACAGAAGCATCTTTACATCTAGGCTTCCTTTTTCACGGTGAAACCGATTCCACTGTGTCTCTTTATGGTCATCAAACCCTAGCTGCGCTTAGGAATTCAGCCTCGGTGCTTTTCATGGTTTGGTGATAAGACACAAACAACTCTCCTTCCCCCCAATATAAAAATGGATTTGTCCATGCTTCATTTACATTTAATAAATCACTCACAATACACTCATCATGTACTTTACTCCCCTTGCAAATGTCTAGCAAGCAATTATAGAATACATTTCCTGCCCACAAAGAGCTGAGAGTCAATGATGAGAGACAAGATTAACACATATGAAACAAGAAGCAAACCTTGATATAATAAAACAATTGTATAACACATTTAGAGAACAGGATAGCAAATAATATGGCACTAGTTATGTGGCACAAGCTGTAAGTACAATTGGTGTTAGGGAAGAGAAGGATCAAGATTTAGTGGAACCATCAGGAAAGATTTCATGGAGGACACCAAAACTCAGCTCAAGGGACACCTCTATATGAAACTTTTCCTGATTCCCTCCCTCTCACATTTCCTTGTATTTATTTTATATACACTTACATATGTATGTGCTGTTGCCCCTTCCAGCTATATTCTCAGCTGAGAAACTTGCTTCATACTTTACCAAAAAAATTGAGGCCATCCAACAAGAGTTTTCCCTTCTCCCCTCCTCCTCATCTCATGTCACTTAGACACCTTCCTCTACCATCTCCTTCACTGTGGTCTTTGATGGAAAAGCGGTCTTTCTCCTTGACAAAGTCAACTCCTCTATATGTACCATTGATCCCATTCACTTCTGTCTTTTCCAGAAGATTGTCTCCACTATCATCTACACTCTCTCTCATCTTCAATCTTTCCCTATCAAGGTCCTTCCCTGATGCCTACAAACATGCCTATGTCTCTTCTATCCTTAACTACCACCCTCTTCCCACCCCATCCCTGCTACCACTCATTTGATCCTAATATCTCCATGAACTATCATCCTCTATCTCTCTATCTCCTAGGCTAAATTTCTTGGAAAAGTCATCTATAATTTGTGTCTCCACTTCCTCTCCTCTCACTCTCTTTTAAACCTTTTGCAATCTGGCTTCCAACTTCACCCTTCAACTGAAATCGAGCTCTCTAAAGTTATGAATAATCTCTTAATTGTCAAACCTGATGGTGTTTCCTCAGTCCTAATGCTGCTTGGCCTTTGCAGCATCTGACACTGATGATCATCTTCTGCTCCTGGAGAGTCTACCCCTCTCGGTTTTCGTGACATTGCTCTCTTCTGGTTCTCCTCCAAGCTGTCTGATGAATGTTCCTCAGTCTCTTTAGCTAGTTCATCATATGATGCTCACTAACTCTGTGTATCCCTGAAGGCTCTGTCCTGGGCCCTCTTCTTTTTTCCCCATGTGCTCTCTCTTGGTAATCACATTACCTCCCATGGCTTCAACTGTCATCTCTATGCAGCTGATTCCCAGATCTATTTATCCAGCCCTTGTCTCTCTCCTGACCTCCAGATTTACATCATCAACTGCCTTTTAGACACTTTGAACTGGATGTCCCATGGGAATCTCAAACCCAACACTCTGAAAAAAAACTTGTTATCTCTTGCCCCAAACCCTTTTCTCTTTCAAACTTCCTTACTACTGTCAAGGGCACCGCCATCCTCTTAGTCACCCAGGCTCATAACCTTTAGTGTCATCCTTGATTCCTCATTTATACTCACCCCTCTCCCCTATATCCAATATGTTGCCAAATATTTTTGCTTCTCCTTTCACAACACCACTTGTATATATCTTATTCATACAGCCACCATCCTAGTTCAGATCCCATAAACTTTTGCCTGACTATTGCAAAATCCTTCTAATTGGTTTCCTTGACTCAAATCTTTCCCCATTCCAATCCACCAACCTTTCAGCTAACAAAGTAATTTTCTTTCTTTCCTTTTTTGTTTGTTTGTTTGTTTTAGGCAGTTGGGGTTAAGTGACTTGCCCAGGGTCACACAGCTAGTAAGTGCCAAGTGTTTGGTCTGAGGCCCGATTTGAACTCAGGTCCTCCTGACTTCAGGGCCAGTGCTCTATCCACTGCGCCACCTAGCTGCCCCTAACAAAGTAATTTTCAAAAGAAGTAGAGATTTATTTACTATTGACCATGCCAGTTTCCTTCTCAGTAGATTCCAGTGGCTCCTGGCTAATACCTCTAGGATCAAATATATAGTCTTTTGTTTGGCATTTAAAACTCTTTATACAACAAGAGAAGGTGGAGCCAAGATGGCAGAATAAAGGTGGGGACTCACCTGAGCTCTCCTAAATTGCCTCCAAACAACTTTAAAATAACACCTCAAAATTAATTCTGGAGTGGCAGAATGAACAAAAGGATGGGGTGAAACAATTTTCCAGCCCAAGACAACTTAGAAGGTTGGTAGAAAAGGTCTATCTCAGTGGGAGTGTGGTCCAGCACATGCCATGTCTCAAAAAGCCAGCAGTACGCCTTGGTGCAGTGGTGGCTTCTAGAGCTCTCAGCCCAATGGTAAGGGAGTTGGGCAACTAGTCAAAAGGAGAACCCTTTGCTGGCACTGTGCAGGACTCTGATGCCTTGCCCATATGCAGTTCTGGGCCACAGTCCTAGGGCGAGAAGGAGCATTAATAGGAGTGAGGATCCTGGTCATAGTTCCAGGGTGGAAAAGAGTACTTGCAGGCACTCACAGACCAGAGCACAGGCCAGGAGAATAGTAAATACACACCTTCCTAGATCATACCACCTTGAAGAACCAAAAACTTATAGGTTTCCAGAGTTATATCTGAAAACAGATACAAAAAGACAAAACAAAACCCTGAAGCTTGGGACAGTGTCCCCTCCACCCCGGGAGCAGAGCCCAATTTTAACATAAAGTTAAAAGTCAAGAAATAGGCTGGAAATATGAGCAAAAAACAAAAAAAAAACCCTAAACATAGTAAGTGGTGATAGGGAAGACCAAGACACAAATTCAGAAGACAACAATGTCAAAACAGCTACATGCAAAGCTTCAAAGAAAAATGTAAACTGATCTTAAGCCCCAAAAAGAATTCTCGGGAGAGCTCAAAAAAGATTTAAAAAAATCAAATAAGTGAAGTGGAGGAAAAACTGGGGAAAGAATTGGGAGTGATGTAAGACCATGAAAAAAGAGTTAATAGTTTGGTAAAAGAAGCACAATAAAAAAAAACAACTAAAGAAAAGAACACCTTAAAAAACAGAACAGACCAAATGGTTAAAAAAAAAAAAAAGGCACAAAAAAATCCACTGAAGAGAACTCCTTAAAAAGCAGAATTGGCCAAATGGGAGAAGATGCACAAAAATTCACTGAAGAAAAGAACCCCTTAAAAATTAGAACTGGCCAAGTGGAAAAGGAGGTACAAAAGCTCACTGAAGAAAATAATTCCTAGTGCTTGCTTGGGTGGTACATATACTAAAATTGGAACGATACAGAGAAGATTAACATGGCCCCTGCGCAACGATGACATGCAAATTCATGAAGCGTTCCCTATTTTTAGAACAGTCAGATGCAAAGCTGAAGGAAATTGTCACAAACTTCTTGGCTGGATTTGAACCTTAAGTTCCCATGGATTTTTATCATATGCTAGTTTGGTTTTGTCGATGTTTCTTCTAGTGATTCGGTTCCATTCGTTATAGGACTTTAACAATGCACCCTTGCGCCTAATGTACAGAAATCCCATTATGAATAAAGGGTTCCATGTTTAAAAAAAAAAGAAAATAATTCCTAAAAAATCAGAAGTGCACAAATAAGAACTAATGACTCCATGAGTCATCAAGAAACAATACTATTAAGAAACAATAAAAACAGGGTCAAAAGAATAAAAAAAATAATAGAAGAAAATCTAATGTATATCATTGGAAAAACAACTGACCTGGAAAATAGATCCAGGAGAGATAATTTAGGAATTATTAAACTATCTGATCAAAAAAAGAGCCTAGACTCCATCTTTCAAGAAATAGTTAAGAAAAACTGCTCTGATATCTTAGAACCAAAGGGTAAAATAGAAATGGAAAGAATCCACTGATCACCTCCTTAAAGAGATCCCAAAATGAAAACTCTCAGGAATGTTATAGCCAAATTCCAGAGATCTCAGGTTAATGAGACAACCAGCTAGAAAGAAACAATTCAAATATTGTGAAGCCAGAATCAGGATAACAGAAGATTTAGCAGTTTCTACATAAAAGGATTGTAGGGCTTGTAATATGATATTCCAAAGGGCAAAGGAGCTAGGATTACAGTAGAATCACCTGCCCAGCAAAACTGAGTATAATCCTTCAGGGGAAAAAATAGACATTTAATGAAATAGAGGGTTTTCAAGCATTCCTGATGAAAAGGCCAGAACTGAATAGAAAATTTGACTTTCAAATACAAGACTCAAGAGAAACATAAAAAAGTAAATGGAAAAGAGAAATCATAAGATGTTCAATAAAGTTAAACGGTTTACATTTTTGCATGGGAAGATGATACTTGTAACTCCTAAGAACTTTATCATTATTAGAGCAGTTAGAAGGAATATACATAGACAGAGGGCACAGGTGTGAGTTGACTATGATGGAATGATATCCAAAAAAATAAAATTAAGGTGTGAGAAAGAAGAATGCACTGGGAGAAGGAGGAAGGGAGAAGTATAATGGGGTAAAGTATCTCACATAGAAGAAGTGTGAAATAGCTTTAACAATGGAGAGGAAGATTGAGGTGATGGCAGACAATGCTTGAACCTTACCCTCAACAGAATTGGCTCAAAGAGGGAATAACGTATACACTCAGTTGGGTACAGAAATCTATCTTACTCTACATGGAAGTAGGAGGGGAGAAAGATAAGAGAAGGGGGAGGCTGATAGAAGGGAGGGAGGATTTGGAAAGGTAGTGGTCAAAAGCAAAACACTTGAAGAAGGACAGGGTGAAAGGAGAGAGACAGAAACATAAACAGGGAAAAATTAGGAAGAAAATACAGTTAGTAATCATAACTGTGAATGTGAATGGGATGAATTTACTCATAAAATGGAAGTGAATAGCAGAGTAGGTTAAAAACCAGAATCCTATAAACATTGGGAAAAATTTTCACAGTAAGTTTCCCTGATAAAGAATTTATTTCTCAAATATATAGAAAACTGAGTTAAATTTATAAGAATAAGAGTTATTTCCCAATTGATAAATGGTCAAAGGATATGAATGGGCACTTTTTAGATGAAGAAATCAAAACTGTCTATAATCATATGAGAAAATTCTCTAAATTAATGTTGATTTGAGAAATGCAAATTAAAACAACTCTGAGGTACCACCTCACACCTATCAGATTGGCTTATATGACAGAAAAGGAAAATGACAAATATCAGAGAGGATGTAGGAAAACTGGGACACTAATATACTGTTTTTTTAATTAATTTATTTTAATTTATCAATAATCACTTCCATATGCTTTTGAGTTTAAAATTTTTCTCCCCCTTCCTCCCCACTACCCTCCCCAAGACGGCACACAATCTGATATAGGCTACACATTTACATTTCTATTAAACATATTTTCACATTAGTGATGTTGTAAGTAAAAATTAAAACCAATAGGAGGAACCATCAGAAAGAGGAAACAAAACTCAACAGAAGAGGAAAAAAAAATAGCAATTCAACTTCCATAGTTCTTTTTTTGGATGTGGATAGCATTTTCCATCACAAGGCCTCTGGAGATGTCTTAGATCCTTGTATTGCGGGGAAGGGTTAAGTTTATCAATATTAGTCATCACACAGTGTGGCTATTATTGTGTACAACATTCTCTTGGTTCTGCTCACTTCACTCAGCATCAGTACGTGAAAGTCTTTCCAGGTTTTTCTAAGGTCAGCCTGTTCATCATTTCTTATAGCACAATAGTATTCCATCACATTCATATACCACGACTTGCTCAGCCATTCCCCAATTGATGGGAATTCTCTCAATTGCCAATTCTTTGCCACCACAAAAAGAGCTGCTATGAATATTTTTGTACATGTGAGACCTTTTCCCATTTGTATGATCTCTTTGGGATATAGCCCTAGAAGTGCTATTGCTGGGTCAAAGGGTATGCACATTTTCATGGCCCTTAGGGCATAGTTCCAAATTACTCTCCAAAATGGTTGGATCATCTCACAACTCCACCAACAATGCATTAGTGTTCCAATTTTCCCACATTTTCTCCAACATTTATCACTTTCCTGTTTTGTCATGTTGGCCAATCTGATTGGTGTGATGTGGTACCTCAGAGTTGTTTTGATTTGCATTTCTCTAATCAATAGACACTAATATACTGTTGGAGGAGTTGTGAACTGATCCAACCATTCTGGAGAGCAATTTGGAACTATGACCAAAGGTCTATAAAACTCACAGCAATATCACTACTAGGTCTGTATCCTAAAGAGATTTTTTTTTTTAAAAGGGAAAGGACCTATAAGAACAAAATATTTATAACAGCTCTTTTTGTGGTGGCAAAGAATTGGAAATTGAAGGGATGACTATCAATTAGAGAATGGTTGAACAAGCTATGGCATATGATTATGATGGAATATTATTGTTCTATGAGAAATGATGAGCAGGAGGCTTTCAGAAAAACTTTGAAAGACTTAAATGAACTGATGCAAAGTGAAGTAAAACAGAACCAGGAGAACACTGTACACAGTAACAGCAATATTACATGATGATCAACTATGAATGACTTAGCTATTTTAAGCAATACAATGATTCAAGAGAATTTGGATGGACTTATAATGAAAAATGCTATCCATCTCCAGAGAAAGAACAGATTGAGTCTGAATGCAGATAGAAGTATGTTTTTTTTTTTTAATTTTCTTTATTTTTCTTGGTTGGTTTTTTTTTTTTTTGGTCTGTGTTTTCTTTCACAACAAGACTAATATGGAAAAATGTTTTGCTATGACTGCACATATATAACCTATAGCAAACTGCTTGCCTTCTAATGAGGTGGGACAGGAAGAAGGGAGGAAGAGAATCTGGAACTCAAAATTTTAAAAAATGAATGTTAAAAATTGTTTTGATATGTAATTGGAAAAAAAAATTTAAAAAGAAAGAAAAAACTCTCTTTATAACTTAGCCCTTTTCCTACCTTTTCAATCTTCTTACATGTTATTTCCCTCAGTATACTCCATAATCCATCTACACTGAACAGCTAGGTGGTACAGGGAGGGGATAGAGCACTGGGTCTGGGGTCAGGAAGACAGAAGTTCAAATCTGAACTCATACACCTAGGAGTTGTGTGGCCCTGGGCAAGTCACTTAACCTTTCCTCAGTTTCCTCATCTATAAAATGGGGATAATAATAGCACTTACCTTTCAAGATGGTTGTGAGGCTTAAATAAGATAACAATTGTAAAGTGCCTAGTACAGTGCCTGGCATGTAGTAAGAGCTATATAAATGTTAGTTATTACTGTTATTTTCTATTCTTCATGTTTGACATTCCATTTTTCACCTCCATGCCTTTCTACTAGCTGTCTCTGAGGCTTGAAATGCTTTCCTACCTCACCTCTGCCTTTTAGTTTCCCTGACTTCCTTCAAGACTCAGCTCAAATCCTACCTTCTTTAGAATACCTTTCCCAGTCCACCAGCTTTTTATTTGTGCCTTGAGATTACCTCTTGTATATATATGGTTATTTTCATGTTTGTCTTTCCCTAATCCTTCAGGGCAAGGAGTGTTTTTGCCTTTCTTTGTATCCCTACTGCTTAACATAGTGCCTGGCACACAGTAAGCATTAAATACGTGCTTGCTGATTGACAGATATGCAGATTTGAATTGGGTCGTGGAGTATAAGGGGGATATGTTTAGAGTAGGAAGAAGGGAATCCTGGGTACAGGGAGCATCAGGAATAAAGGTACAGAGGAGTTAGTGTGCACAAGAATCTGGGACAGTAATGAGGTGGTTCTGATTAAAATAGAGACGGGCACCTTTGGGAATAATGACAGAAAGATAGGTTAGGTAGGTTGGTGCCAAATCATGGAAGATCTTGAATGTCATTCTAAGGCCATTTGTTTGTTTTTGTTTTTTTGAGGCAATCGGGGTTAAGTGACTTGCCTGAGGTCACATAGCTAGTAAGTGTTAAGTGTCTGAGACTGGATTTAAACTCAGGTCCTCCTGACTCCAAGGCCAGAGCTCTATTCACTGCACCACCTAGCTACCCCAAAGGCCAGGTGTTGTTTTTTTTTTTTTAAAGGGCATTTAGTATTTTTTTTTTTTAATTTTTTTAGGGAATTGGGATTAAGTGACTTGCCCAGGGTCACACAGCTAGTAAGTGTCAAGTGCTTGGTCTGAGGTCTGATTTAAACTCAAGTCCTGACTTCAGGGCTGGTGCTCTATCCACTGTGCCACCTAGCTGCCCTCATATGGCCAATTTGGAAGTCAATATAAAACCACTCAAAGTTTCAGAGCAAGGGAGTGACACGGTGAAAGGACTGTTTGAGAAAGACTCTGGCAGCAAGGGCAGGTTAATTAGAAGGGGAAAGGTGATTAGTAAAAAGACTAGTTAGGAAGCTCCTGTGGTAATTCAGCCATGAAGACATGAGAGTACAGATTAGGTTGGATGTCATGAGAATGGACAAGAATCTGAGGGACGCTGGAGAAATAACCAATAGTACCTGAGAACTGATTGGATTTAGAGGGTGAAGTAGAAGAATGAGTCAAAGATGACCGAGGCTTTTTACCCAAATATAATAATAAGAATGGTAGGTCATTGACAGAAATAGGAGGCTAGAAAGGGGGCTTTGCCTACCATGACTCCCTACATCTAACAACAACAGGTAACATTTATATAGTACTTACTATGTGCCAGGCACTGTGCTGAGTAGTTTATAAATATTATTTCATTTGATACTCACAGCAACCTTGCAAGGTAGCTGCTATTATTATCCCCCTTTCACAAATGAGGAAACTGAGACAGACTGATTGACTAGCCTAGAGCCATACAACTAGTAAGTGAGACTGGATTTGGACTCAGGTCTTTCTGACTTCCGCACTATGACACCCTCTAGCTGCCCTGTCTCTTTAAAGCTGAGTCTTTTTCAGTCCTTAATAGTGTTCTCACGGGGGTGGGGGGGAACTCTAGATTTTGTTTTTGACAGCCTCATTTAAACTTTTTTGATGATTATAGAAAGCCACTTTGCTTCTTTGGGACATAACTTCCATAATTGTAAAATGAAGGCACTCAAGTTAATAACCATAAGCAAATTTTTATTATTATCATTAATAATAATAGTCATTATTATTTGCAAGGTCCTGTGCTTGGAGTTTGGAATATAAAAAGACAAAAGAAGATGTAAATCTGCCTTACATGAACTTACAGGGTCCCTTTGTACCCTAAAAGTCTATGGGTCTCTGGCTTCCCAAAATTCGATTTCTTTCCTGGAACAGATAAACTCATCTTTACTGAGAAGCCCTTTTCTCAGAGACCTTGGAAATAAATACATTCCTGCTCATTCCTTCTCTTTTAGGTCCCTTACTTCATCCCAGACTAAAGGAGGAGAACCTAGCAAATGAAGGCAGCTCTGCTGTACAAACACCAGCACTGTATTTTCCAGGAAGTATGTCAAATGTTGGGTAGCAGGCTTTATAAGAAGACATACAGCGGTGAACTAGGGCTGGCCAGATCACTCATCTAAAGCAAACATTTCTGTGAGGCACTGCCAGGAGAACCAGGCCTCCTTCCCTCCCTGCTCTTTCCACAACTGGAAGCAACAAACAACCACAATAAAAAGGGGAGCTTTGTGCCAGACTTTTTCCTCCCATGTCTGCAGCCAAGTTGGCTGCAACGCTACTCGACTTAAGCGCATTATGAATGGGCTGTCCTTCCAGATGCAAGGATCCTGGCACCAGGCTGCAAGCATACTGCACGAATCCAAGAGAAGAAACTGAACTGGAATGTGTGAGCCAGGAAAAGCAGAACTGTAATCCTCCTGAAACTAGAAGTGGTTTTTACATGTTATCGAACTACAAAGAACCTCAGGAGGTAGGCAGGTCCCAAACTGGGAGTCATCATGGGGAACTGCATATATACATTGCTCTAATGAAACAGGACAGCAAAGTGGCTTAAATATCTGAGGATTCTGGAATTAGAAGACCTAGGTTTGAGTTCTCACTCAAGCACTTGCTAATCATGTGATCATGGGTGTAAATCTCTGAACTTCAGTGAAGAAGGTAGTTTGTAAATTATAAAGTGCTATATAAAAATGGAAGCTATTATTATTAGAGACTGTGAGCAGATCCCTGCCCTGGGCTTACTGAGGGAAAAAACATGAAGCACAACCATAGCCTTCTATCCTGGGGTACTAGACACGTTTCAAAATATCAGGAAAGCATAAATTGAATGTAAATAGCAGATTACTGAGGGTTTTACTTATCCTATATTAATGTTAAGTCCAATATGTAATATATACAGCATATTACAAGCTGGGAATAACTATTTTCCTCATAAAAGACACCAACAAGATGTTCTTCATGGGTGGGTATGTTAATAGGTATCTGTGTGGCAACATTAATTCATGGGCATATTTCAGCTCTTGCTGGTCAAATGAAACACTCTGGTTAGTCCCCAGTCTCAGCTATCTTCTGGCTTAGCACCTGTCTATAGTGGGACACTTGCTCTGCCAAGATTAATTCCACATCTTCTTTGTCTGAGAGCTTCAAGTACAGTTGGTTATTGGGACCGCTGGCTATGAATTGAAGGCCTTCAGAAAACAGGAGGGCATTCCTAGCCTGTTGAGTTGCTATATTCTCTGTCATTAGTCCTAAGTTCATAGGTCACATGGGCCTCTCACCTAGTCCCACTCAACTCCCCTGGAAATGGGTAGTGGGTCAGATAAAGTTCTGCCAACTTTGTTGGAAACAATCACAACTGCTGGGGAGGAACCTCAGGATATAATGGGGAAAGACCTTTAGGTGGCAGAGGCCAGTTCTGCTAATGGTGCCAAAGGCTTCACAAAGTTGGTACACACAGTTTGAAGATCTTAGATGTTACACAGTCATGAGGAAGAGGGTGCACTGTTTGACATGAAGCTTCAGAGTTTCCCACATCTTTGGCATGCCTCCACTAAAAAGCCAAGATAATTCAGGAATCTACAAACAGGTAACCCAGTGAGAGATGACCTATGGATACCTAGATGATTATGCAAACGTGGCCTATGGACATACAATTATTTATAGAGATGTAATCTACATACATCTGATGCAGAATAAGGGCCAAATGAGTGTGTTCCCACTTCAATGTGAGTTTTCAATATCTTACAAGTATAACAGAAATCTATGAGAACTACTTTGAAAATACATACGTGGGGCAGCTAGGTGGCCCAGTGGATAGAGTCAGGAGGACCTGAATTCAAATCCGGCCTCAGACACTTAACATTTACTAGCTGTGTGATCCTGGGCAAGTCATTTAACCTTAATTCACCAAGTCACCAAAAAGCAAAAAAAAAAACCCCCAAAACAACATATGTATGTGTATCAGTATGTGTACATACACGTATGCATGTAATACATGAAAGGGATACCATAAAGGGAGATAAATAGAATACCTGACCCATGGCGATAGGGCCTACAGAGACATAATTCACAGAAATGTAACTTGTGGAGCTGAGCCCTGTTATAGATGCTCAGCTGTTCCCAGGAATGAGTTTATGAACCTCTATTGGCAAAGCCTGATAAGAGTCATGTTGCCTGGCTGCTGGCTTAGTTCAGATGGGGCTGAGGAGGAGGGAGAAAAACAAGACAGAAGAGAAAACACTGCTTAATCCATGGTTTCATTCTTGGCCCATTTCATGTAGTACTTTTCTCACAAAGCCTACTAGGCCTAAAGTTATGAGATTCATTTAATTTTTTTAAGGGACCTGACCCAAAAGCCAGGAAATCTGAGTAAAGATTGACAGAAGATCCTCTTGCTAGGTAAAGACTTGAAAGGTTACTTAAGTCATTCACTTGTCTCTACCAGATAGGGCAGATACTTAGTCTTTTTCAGAGAGATTCAAATCCATCATTTTTAAATAACTCTCTAAAAGGAGATTATACTTGTCTCTGTTTGGCCATTCAACGCCCTACCATTTTCTCCTTTTTCCTTTTTTGGAGAAAAAAACCCCTCTAGACTTAGAAGTTCACAAGTCATTCCTTTTCATCTGATGGATCTGAAATTAATTCTGCCCCTGTGCTTTTACATTGTATGACAAGGTGAGGCTTCCAGCTATTCTCAAAACTCTGGGGAAAAGAGGAACACCTAGGTTATTCCCCCAAGGTGACTGGTTCTGGTGACCAAAGCAGCCTTACCTTTAAAGAGAGAGGGGCTGAAGTGTAAGCACTGGGGGAGGTGTCTGCTCAGAACAGGGAAAGACAGAGCAGAACCTGTGGGTCAGGAAATAGTTCATCGGGAATGCCCGAGAGCAGGGTCAGATTGGAGGCTTCTCCTGCAAAGCCCAAGGTGATAATGCCTGAATTCTGGCAAGGAGGCAGTCCTTGGCAGAGCTGCAGGAAGGCAGACCAAGGATCTGCTGACCAGTGACGTATAACTCTTTAAGAGAAGCAGGCAAGGAACCATCATGGTGAAGAAGTCTGCATTACATCCAAGCCCCCGGACCCAGTAGTTCTATGCTCCTGATAAGAGAACTCAGCTTCACGGCCAGTTTAGACCCTGCTGGGTATGCTGAGATATACCAAACAGATAAAAGCCTGAGCTATGCAGGGAACAGAAAATAACTGACTATTCACATTTCCATAGGGAGCATTAATTTTGATTCCAACAGTGGATTTCTGGAAGATAGGTGTCTCTGCTCAGCTGAAGGAGCATGGAGAAGGTTCCTAGTCGTCATTTCCAGGAAGCTGTTTGAGTGCATCTGGGACTTGGGAGAGATTTAGGCCTTTTGTTCTCTAAGCATATGACTTCTCCTTTCATTATCATGTGGTGTCTGGGGAACCAACATTTTGCGACTGAGATTCTCATAGTTTGTCTCCAGCAGGGTAGAGGCCTCGTTGCCAGCGTTTGAAGAACCCACCCCACCACAAGGCTATCTCAGGGGATTAGAGTGGGCTTCCTCTCGGCCAACTCAACTTCCTGTTTTCTCAGGAAAAATAAAGAGTAAGTCAAAGTTCTGAAAAGCTCATTAAAACATCTCCCAAGGCTTTAGGGACATCCTGGGGTCTTTATAACACTTGCTGGTTTTAGTGCAGACAAAGAGATGCAAGCAGATTAAATTTATGTCAACCTCTGGAGGGTAAAAATGAAATAAAAAATCATGAATGTATTTTAACCTCAGATGCTCAAAGAATTCCAATTTTCTTTCACTGAAAGTACAAATAGCAACCTATTAAGAAGTAGTGACAGACCGAATTATTATCAGAAAGCACCTGGAGGAAAACTTTCACTGACTTGGTTAGCCTGTAGCATAGGAAATATCACTAGGTCTGTCTTTGAGGAAGCCTTGATATTAAGATCCCTGAAGTTCAGATTAGGATTTTACCTGTGATCCCCTTCTTGAGTCAGGACAAATACTGCTGCAGTGTGAATACCTAGTGCCCTGTTCTGCTCACACTAAGAACTTAATACACATATACTTTTTTATCTATTAAACCACCTTTAAAATTGTGTGGAAAGTGAACTCTCATAGTATTAATCCTTGGTTTATTTTTTATGATTTTCATTTTAAAATCAGAGATAGGTCTGTATTTTGAAAATCAGTGGTGAGAGGTAAAGTCGGATCATATACGTCACACTAGACAGTGGTGAATTCTATAAGTGTTATGGTTTCCATAAGCAGTTTACTCCAGCTTTTGAAGAGGAGTTAAAATAACCACTGCCAGAAAAGGACCGATTCTTACCCACAGTAGGTACTCATTAAACATATATTCAGTAGAATAAAACTGGAAATATTACTAACAATGATAACAGGCATGACAGAGTTAGCCTACCAGCTCAAGTAAATCATGAGCTAGGTTGAGCCCCAGAGTCTTAGAAAATTAGGATACAGAGTTACTTTAAGGTTTACAAAGCATTTTCCTCCCAACATGCCCAAGATAAGTAATATAAGCATGATATCATTATTCCCATTTTACAGATGGAGAAATTGTGATTTTGAGAGGTAAAGTCATTTACTTGTAATCACACAGATAAGTAAATATCTGAGGCAGAATTCAAACCCAGATCTCGACTCAGAAATTAGTGTTCTTTCTATCATGCTGCCTTCTTAAAGAAAATTCCAAATGAATTTAGAACTAAGGAGAGAGTTGAGGTATGAAATGGGGACAACTCCCTTTCATTTGTTTCTTCACTTCCAATCTTGGATCCTCTGTTTCTAGGAACACAAATTGGTCATAGCTTCTTCTGCTCCAGGCTCAGTAAAACCCCAGGTTGGCCTAGATCAACATCCCCTGCCTGGTCCCAGACCCGAACCCTGAGGGAAAGATTCTGTAGAGAGACATGGGTTTTCTTTTGCTCTGGAATTTCCACTTGGGGACCAGAAACTTTCTGAATAAGGTTTGAGGAAATGACCCTGAGCTGAATGTCTGGACACATGTGAATCATGGCTAGATTCAAGGAAGAATAACAGGAGATCTCAGCTAGAAATCTACCATCTCTTCTTATCTTGGGGGTCCCATTCACCTTGGAAGGGCAATGGAACAAATATCTCCCTCTCCCCAAATAATTTTTCAGTGAGGTAGTTCAGCCATTTGTTTCTACAGGATGGTCAACAAAACAGCTGCTATCAGTGTGACTGAACCATGAACTGCAAACAGGGGTAGTTAAGAATGCACATGGTCTCCCCCAATGCAACCTGTGATTCACTTCCAGGCTGGGTTGCTGATATATGTACAATCTGCTAAAGAGGCTTGGAAATTCAGAGACTTTATCATCAAAGATAATTATGCTACTAGAGACTGATGAAGGTGACTACAAGTGGGAAGTCTGGGCAAGTGATCTGAAGAGAAATAGTTGACAATCTGGTTTGCTTAGGGATGGATGGCATGTTACTGAGGGTGAAAGGGCCCTCAATGAGGAACATATCGTGCCAATGTGAATTGTCATCCAGCATTCTCAGCTTCTTGAAGAGGAAAGAACAATTATAGAATTCCTCTCAGGCTGTTTGGAGACATCAGTACCCAAAGCCTTATTGTAGCTACTATAACCTGGATGGTAGAGATGACTTCCTCCAAAGGATCACTGAATAGGGTGTCTGTTTCTGTTTACTGTTTTAAAAGAAACTCTATTTAATTTTTCATTACTTTCATTCTGCTTTGTACATAGTGTTTTGCTAGGCAACACACAAAGCAAGCTGCACAGGCATGTTCCTTAATTTCAGAGAACAAAAAAGTAAAATGTGAAAATGCAAAAGATAGATCCAGGCACACAGATAAACTGATATTTGAATGGATACTAACAAACTGATAAGCTAAATGGAATTTTCCACTGGGTCACTGGACAGCTTGTGATTCTGATACAGGGAACTGAGGACAAAGTGAGGGTCCCCTTTTTCAGAAAGAAAACCAGTATGGATTTGGGTAACTAGTTCAGGCTTCCCCCTTCCTGCCTGTGCCCGACAGACTGACTAATGTCCAAATGACTGCTCCACCTCTTTGAGTTTCTCTCACTCTCACAGATGACTGAAGGCTACAGATAACCTCGAGCTACAAGGGAGAGGAGCCGGAGTTGTAAACTGTATAATTCATTTGCTAAATGCCTACTATGTACAGAACATTCTGTTAGGCACTTGAGGAGATCTGGAAAAAAAAAACAAAAACAAAAAGAAAAACTTAGACAAGACATACTCCTTGACCTGAAAGAGCTCACAGTCTAGTAATATAACATTCAAACACAGGGGATCATAATATGTGATAATATATAATAATATAATATGTGATAGTATATAACAGCTATCCTAACAAAGTCTTCAGGAACACACATGCTCCCTGAGTTACATCATTCAGTTCATTTGGACCACACCTCAACTACTAAGTAGACTAAGAGAAATACCAAGGTCTCTGTTTCCAGGTCATAGAGTTCAGAAGAAAAGAAGACTGTCAGTCTCTTCTGGTCTTTCTAAACCAGAAGAGAACTCTGGGTAAGACAAAGAAAATGAGAGTAGGATCCATGAAGGTGATATGAAGTATTAGGGAATAATAAACCAGAGGGGATTTCACAACATGGACTTCAGTGCTGTGATAACACTGCTGGAAGGTTTCAGTCTGTCTCAGTATCTTCACCCTTCTTTGTCTGAGACAATTCAACAGCTTTCTTCCAGGGGTATGTACACTGGACCATTGCTATAACACTGTCTATACATTTTATTATGACGAACCACTTGAAATGTGGTCCTTTAGGGATTTCTATAATCAAACCCTCTTTGCTTGGCCTTATTCTGAATCTGGCAAGATTCTACTTTAGAAGTACAGCTCGTTCCTACCAGAAACAGATGCTATCAGTCCATCCAACGATGTCTCAGTGTTAAACATCTACAGTGGGATTAAGCCTTCTTATTCATGCACTAAAATAGCTGCAAAAAAGAATAAATGATTAGTGAAGTTTCCAGGTTGTGTCAGTGACAGAAGGTTGTGAGCAGGAATAGCAATGGGGAATCACATCAGAACACCACTGACGACACCCAACTCTAGGTCTGTGCTTGAGGGAGAGGAGTGTAAGAGCAAGGATGCTCTTGGCAAAACTCCCTATGATGAACCACACCTAATGGGCAATGATGGCGTTCAGTCTCTGTGGGAAAAACTGGGTCATGTCACTAAATGTCTGGTGACTTACCTCTGCTCTGCAGAGAGCAGCTCACTATGGGACTCCCTGGCTGTGGCCTGGCTTTTGCTAAGCAAGCTTTGAAAGCCAGGACTCTCCAAGAAGGAACAGAAACCCAGAACCCAGAACAGATGAGGTCACATTCAATGAGAGAGTCAGAGATGAGACAGGTCCTCAATGTGGCTTGATTTGGAGAATCCAGTCTTAGAAGTGAAGAGTGAACATTTTGCTCCCTGACTCAAGGAGAAGATCTGCCCATAGATGAGAGAAGGTTAGCACCTCCCACAATGAGAAGCTCTGACAGCAGACTGAAACCACTGTCACAGGGGCAAGAGGCATCACCTTCTTCAAGGCCTTGGTGTGGCACACACACACTGCCAGGTATGAGATGAGGAGGATCTAAACAATTCCTTGAACTCGAGTCACGTACAACAGCACAAGCTCCATTTATTCAGAAACCCTGTCAAAGTTTTATTGTCATAGTCATAGAGACTTTTTCTTCCCCTTGATGCCCACATGCTGACTGAACAGAAAGTCCTAGGGAGAAAAATTTCTTCTTTTCACATAGGGTAGGATGAGGTCACTCCCCAAGGCACACTGGTTTATTCCCCAAAAGGCTCCAGAATGATCAGGCAGTGTTTGCTGGTCCCTATGGGGGAAAAAAGGCACATCCTCCCAAGGGAGAGGTAGGGACCTATGTGACAATGTTTCATAGGCACAAATTCTATACCCTCGCTCTGAACGAGATCTACCAAGGGCTCTCCTCTGCTAGGGATCTTTGAAGAGGACGACAACAACGGTAACAATTGCTCTATGTGACATTTATGCAGCACTTTAGGGTCTGCAAAGTGCTTTGCATATATTATTTCATTTGAGTTTCACAACAACTCTGTAAAACATGTACTTTAGGTATTATTATCTCCATTTTACAGATGAAGAAACTGAGGCTAGGAGAGATTAAGTAATCTTTCCACAGTCACACTACTAGTGTCAGAGGAAAGATGTGGAAGCAGATCTTCCTGATTCCCAATTCAACACAATATCTATTATTCCACCATGCTGCTGATAGCTTTGGACCCACCTTCAAAATCGAGAACAAGTTTCTGCTGTTATTTTATCCATTTGCAATTCCTTTCACTCCATTCTTTTTTTTTTTTTTTTTGGGTCCTCTGGGTCTGTCGGAACAGGGAGCCAAGGGCATGGCCTGACTCCCAGGAATAACCATGGTTCTGGCTTCCTTCCCCCAGCCAAAAGGCAGAGGGCTGTCTGAGAGGCAATCTTTCCTCCCCCTCCTCCTCCCAATCCCCTCACCACGGCTGTGGGACCCATGACATTGTGAGTGAACTCTGACCTTGGTCCTAGGGGCACAGGGGGACGAGGGTCTCCGAATGGAGAAGGGATAAAAGCATTACTCAACCTTGACTGTGCTACAGCTGTTACTCACATTAGCACTCGGCCTGAGTAACATCGGCCATGGGAAAGTGCCACTGACCGTTTCTCTGTGAGGCCTTTCACATCTCCCTTTAGCATAGAGTTCACTAAGTCTCCTGTCCCCTGTTCCCCCCTAAGAGCCATGCTTCCACCCCCACAGAGTGCCACACAACATAAATACTGGTGCTCATTTCTTCTGCCTAGAGGTTGTCTCCTCATTTTGCTTTTTTTTTTGCTTCTTGAAAACCAAGGAATTCTGATTCTCAGGCAAAGGGGCTGATAGAGGTTGATAGACTGAGGGCCACAAAAGGACCTCACTATGAAATCTGAAATCCTCATGTGTACAGGGCAGTATTCCTGGTGAGACCTTCAGTCTGCTCAAAGAGAGCAGAGGGAATCGCATTTGGTTAATAGCATCTCTCAGCCCAGTTTACAGGGTCTGGAAGACTTAGGACAGGCTGTATTCAGAGGCACGATGGAACTAACTGGATATATCTAATAAAATGCAGAGTCCCAAGGAACATAAAATAACCAAAAGCCAATTGTCCCCCCAAGATTAAAGAAAACATGGACATTTAGAGATTGGGGGTGGGGTAGAGCTCTAAAGCACCTTCAATTTTGCTGTTAATCACTTTCCACCCTGGAGAATCCTTTCCTTCACAAATTTCTAAGCAGCAGGAACCACAGCGAAGAGATTTCTATGTATGATTTTTGGCGGCCGCAGGCACTTTGACCTCAACCAGCACAAGGAGATGCTGGTTGGGGCTTCCACCCACTACAATTCTGTCCATGGGCTCCAGTCACCGGTGGGATGAAAAGACATCAGCTATTTAAAATCAGCAGTGGCCCTACCAATTAGGAGGCACAAGATAAGATCAGGCCCAGAGAGGCACGGGTTAAACTGGCCATATCTCTTACTTTCCCCTTCACTGGGCTCTGTTAGAAATAACATTGTTTAAGTACATGAGATGGGGAAAAGTTAGATTAGGAAGGATGAGGAAACAGGAAGGGAAGGGTGGCGAGAAAGCAAAAGTTTGAAAGGATCCTAGGACACTTCCAATTAATTTGGTTAGGAATGCTTGGCTACTATCCCAAGTAGGAATTGGAAACAATAAAGAGGCTACTAAAGTATGTCTTGGCCTCTCTCCTTCATTTCACATAAGAGGAAACTGAGGCTCAGAGAGGATAAGTGACTTGTCAAGGTCACACAAGCAGGAAACAGGAAGTAGCAGAGCGAGATCTTTAGCTGGGAGTCTTTTTCCTACTAGACTCTGTTGGTCCATCTGTGAGTGCTAGAACAGTTGCTGTTTGGAAAGCAATGCCCTTAAGTTAGTGCTGGAGTGAAGCACTCTGATGTCTGAGATTGAAGGTGAGGCCTGCAAGTTCTGAACCCTAATCCTTGCTCTGTTACCACCTTGTTCTGGGATCCAAAGTATGGCCTGGTCTTCTGGGGTTCCAATTCTCTTTCTACAAAATGGGTTCAATACCTTGGGCAGAGGCTCTGGATTTCAGTGCAATGGGAAATTTGCTGTGTGTGTGTGTGTGTGTGTGTGTGTCTCGTCCCTGAACAGGTTTGTAAATTCTATGAGAGAAAAGACTGAATATTATCTACACTTTGTTAACATCCCCAGCACCCACAGGGCATTTATTATTTAGTGAATGATTGAATAAAAAAGCATTTATTAAACTCTTAATATGTACCAAGCCCTGTGCTAAGCACTTGGAATGCAAATATTAAACAGATCCCTCAGGGACCTTATATTCTAACAGTGGAAGACAAGACATAAAACAGAGTCAGGACCAGAAAGGAGTGTTTTGGTTTGGAAAGGAACAAGGATGGTGAGTGGAAGACAGAGGGCGACTAACTGACATGGATGTTCCAGTAGCAATGGCAGTGTTGACTTAAGTATGGTTCCCACAGAAAGAGGGAGAAGGTTGTGAGAGGGCGCATGCATGGCAGCAGAGTTGGGTGGCAAAAAGATGGCCAGGGTAGAATATGAAGTATAGCTAAAGCTGGCCAGATTTCTGCCTCATAGAGAGGCCTCTTTGACTCCTTCAGGACTCGGCTCCAGTGCCACTTTCTACACAAGACCTTTTCTGATCCTCCTGCTGAAAGGACACCCTCCCTACCCTCACGCCCACATCCCCCTCTTATCTCTTTTTGTATGTACTGAGACTCACAGCTGCATGAGAAAAGCAAAACTCTAGAGAAAGGCACAACTAGGTCAAAATGTAACTGGGAAATGTAACCAAAATAAATAAAAATACAATACAACATAGATAATGTTAATTTGAGGTTTTCTAAGTCAATATGCTGCCTATGGGAATCTAGTTCTATTTGAGGAGAATGAGGATGCAGTGAATGGAAAGAAGATGGTTAGAGTGAACTGAACTGAAGACCCCTCTTTCATGCTATTACAGTATAGTCACTTCTTTCTCTCCTTCCTTCACAACAATAAATCCCCTGTCTCCAAGGTGGGAGGCTCAAGAGTCATGAGCCCATGCCTTTGGAGTACTTAGAGGTCCTCTTAGGAAGGCCTGGTATAAACAAAATGTTATTATGATGAATATTTATTGCTCCAAGACCTTCCATACTTGATCTTTCTATGCCAGAATTAATCTACCTTGGACCTGGTGTTTTCTGCTCAGATGCCACCTAGTCCTGATAGCTGGAAGAGACAGGTGCCCTAATCAGGCTCTCCCTTGGTGACCATAAGGAAACAGAGCCATTGTCCTTATTTCTGCCTACTGAACTCTCATTCTGAGAGCTGTGCAAGATGCAGGTGGTACCCAGGATGGAAGCTGCTGTGCATGAGTTAGTGGGGGAACACATGAGAAAAGAGGACTTTCCTTTGCTGGTTTTTGTAATGATGTTTGCTTGTTGTGCAAAAATGGGTGATAACACCTTCAAGGTCAAATTTCATCCAACGGCTTCAATTGGGCTCTTAATGAAACCACATTCTGGCATGACTCGAATAGCTCTCACCACCTGTGCCAAAGTGTCTGATTTCTTCTCTTGGCAGGGATATTCAGCCCAAAGTCTCCTGAATGGCAGCCAGAGAAACTCCTGGTCAGGTTTACAGATGGTACAGTGGAAAGAGTACTTGGTACAGTGAAAAGCTAGGGGCTAGCCCAGGTTTTGCAATTAACTGCAATATAAACTCAGGCAAATCATTCATGACTCTGGGCCTCAGTTTTCTCATCTGTAAACTGAGCAGGTTCTTAGCTTTAAAACTTTATGAATCTGTAATTGCCCATCCATGAAGCTGGCTCAAAAAACAAAGCCTCAGGATTGATTATCTGTGAGACTGGGTCACAGATGAAGCTTTGACTTGGATGTTCATGAAGACAAGCCCCTACCAAAGTCAGGCTCATCTGCCCTGTGGCCAGTGCTGACTAGACACAGCCTAATGAAGCTACATGTTTGCTCTAGATTTCAGGATGAAATTTAATTTAAAATTCACACAGAAGAAAAAGACTAAAGAGTCAATAGTTACTTCATTTAAGGAAAGACATTTATGAAGTATCCTATGCCCCAGAATCTTCTTTTCCTTGACTTTTCCTCCCCAGTCCCTTCCCTCAGGCAAGGGATTCTCAAGTAACAGGGAGAGGTAAGCACCTCTCAGAATTAACTATTTCTGTGTAATGGGGCCCTTGGAACATGCCCAGATAGCCTACCATGCAGGCATCCTTAGGAAAGCTTGCCTGGGCATTCCCAGATCTCCTAAGATGGAGGCCCTATTCTTCCCCTGCCACATGGGGAAGGTGTAGCCTCCTTTGAATGGCTGCATGACCAGAACAGGCTTTCTTTTTCAAACTAGTGAGACTGAGATGGTAACTTTTTCCTGCCTGCTCTTTCTTGGGATCTCTCTCTTCCTGTGTCCAGAGAGTGAAGATCACAGTTCATCCACAGCCCAGGTCCTGTGACCTGGACCAGTGAGAGGGGAAAGACTTCCTTGCTTCATCTCTTTTACCTCAGCTCCATAAGAGGGGCTGGGAGTGTTTATATATGCTCTGTTCCATTTGTCTTCAGTTTTAGGTCCTGGAGATAATCCCCACTAGACCTACGAATTGCAGCCTAAGTGATCTTGGAGTCAGTCTGTCAGAGAAGGCAAAGGGGCTGGGGTACCTGACACTTAAGCCCAAGGCTGGGGATCTGGACTGGGAACTGGGACTGTGCTCTGTAGGAACTGAGCTAAACTATGGACCTAAACACCTTTCCCTCCCCAGAGACAGAGATGGTATTGGCAGGGGGTGGGGTGGGGGGGGTGGGGGGTGGGCACTGGGTGGAGGAAAAGTATGCCTCCCCATGTTGAGGGAGTTACATTTGTGATTTTCCCTTCTGAAGTAAATATTCCTTTGTAAAAGCTAATCTGACTGTTAGTGGCTGAATGGAACTGGGATGCAGAGAACCAACCCCTATAACTAGGGGAACACATCAGTGGTGGCTGGTACCATTTGCACAGAGCCTAGTTACTCCCTAACCCCTTAAGGATACTGGAAAACCCTGGGGGAGGGGTCAAATGCAACACACCTGTCAGCCTCCATCTTAGGAGATCTGGGCATGCCCAAGCAAGCCCCCTAAGGAGTGCCTCCACGTTAGTTAGATCCAGGCATGCTCCCCGGGCCCCATTACATGGGTTCCATTCTTCCTAACTTTTTGTCTCCTTTTTAATCTCTTCCCCTTGAGGGAAAAAAAAAGATCAAAGGCATGGGGGCTGATGCCTTCTGAACTCGATGCCATGGGAAAGTTGGGCCACAGACACCAGACAAATGAGGGGGAGCAATCCCTTTCCCTGGGAAATCCTTTTCCCAGTGTCTGACCTCATCCCTTCTAAGGGACATATTACCACAGAAGCTCCACACCAAGTGTACTCCAAATTAGGCAGGAATTACTGAATTAAAAGCAGAAAGGTTGACATAAAGAAGTGCGACATTTCTGTCTAGGGGCTTTCCCCATTGAAAGCTATGCAATCTGAGAACTAGAGGTAGCCTTAGATCAAAGTTTTAGCAGTATGTCAATTAGGGATCAGTCTGAAAGGATCCAAAGCTCAGAGGACTTTGGGTACGGGGCCAAGCTATAGTCCCAAGATCAAAGTCTAGGAAAGGACTCCTTGTTAATAAAACAGGCAGTGGAAGCAGAAGTGATCAGTGGCAAAGGAGGGGAGCCCCTTGGTGGAAGGGGCACTTGGGTGGTTTTGTCACAACTCTACAAAGTTCTGCACACAGTGGATACTCAAGCTCTCTGATCAGCTAATCTGCTGGAATTTGTTCCACTTTCATGAAATTATAGGTCTATGATTGAAGAAGTATGCTACCCACCTCCTGACAGAGTTGATGAACTAAATATGTAGTATGGGACACACTTTTGGACATGGGCAATGTGGGAATTTGTTTTGCTTGATTAAGCATTACATGGGTTTAGTTTTCCTTTTTTTGATCATTGTGGGAGTGGGGGGTGGGGAGGTATTAAGGAGAAAAAAAGAAATGCTTAATCATTTAAAAAATTGAAAACAAAACAAAACAAAAATCCAACATAGGTCTAGTGGTAGCATAATCCCTTTGTCCTACAAAATAAGTACTGGATAGTTTATTTATGCCACTGGGTGTGCAAGAAGAATCTCTTGTTTGCTTTTGTTTCGCCATTAAAGCATTGCACCTTTTGATGTACATATTTCCGAACCTGGGGGCAGCTAGGTGGCTCAGTGTATACAGCACCGTTCCTGGAGTCAGGAGGACCTGAGTTCAAATCCGGCCTCAGACACGTAACACTAGTTGTGTGACCCTGGGCAAGTCACTTAACCCCCATTGCCTAACCAAAAAAAAAAAAATTCCCTATTTCCTAACTTGCTCATATCTGACCACTGAATGTGTATATGCGTGGGAGTTAAAAACCTGAATTAAAGATGCCTGCCCTCACTGAGCTTTCTTTCTAGCAGAGGAGTTCTTAGTCTAGCTCTTTTGTAAATAAATCACAATCAAAAGGAACAATTTTTCACTTCTTTCCTGTAAAAATATTATGAAAAGTTTCCCAGAACAGTTTCATTAAATTTGTGCATTACAAAACCTATCCATACTTAAACAAGGGCTTCTCTTTCCCAGGCCAGCTGCTTTGGTTACTGGGCATATTGAGGAAGTTGTTCCTCAGTGTTCGGGAGAACACCATTATTTCTAAGGTAACAGCTTATGACACAGCAAGCAGGTTGTACTCAGGGCTGTGACACCGATGAAGCAAAAAGTCAAGTCTGTGGGAAAAGGAAAGTTAGAACAAGGATCTCCTTGAATGAGAGAGAGGCTTTAATAATCAGTCAAAAAAAATTTATTAGGCACCTACTATGTGCCAGGAATGTGCTAAGCCTTGAGGACACAAAAAGAGGCAAAAGACAGTCCCTACCCTCAAGAAGCACATAATCTAATGGACGAGACAACATGCAAACAAGCTATATACAGGATAAATAGGAAATAATTAAGAGGGAAGGCACTAGAATTATGAGAGGTTGGGAAATGCGTCCTGTAGAAGATGGGATTTTAGTAGGGGCTTGAATCACTTTAGAGGATGAATGGAGCATGGAATGAAGTGGGGAGAGACATTTGGCAGATGGATCTACCTGCTATTAGAGTAGTGCAGGGGTGATAGGATGAGGGCCTACACCAGAGTGGTGGCTGTGTTAAAAGAGAAAAGGAGGAATATTCGAGAGATGTTTCAAAGGTGAAATTTTCAGGCCTTGGATATGGAGGGTAAGGGATGGTAAGGGATGACGATTCTTAGGTCACAAGCCTAAGGAGCTAGGAGGATGGTGCTGCTGTCAACAGTAATAGGGAAGTTTGGAAGGGGGAAGGGTTTAGAGGGATAAAGATAATGAGCTCACTTTTGGACACCTAGTTGGATATCTACTGGACATCCAGGTCAAGATGTCTGAAAGGCAGCTGAAGATGTGAGACTGGAGGTCAGCAGAGAGTTTGAGGCAGGATAGGTAGATTTGAGAATCATCAGCAGAAAGATGGTAATTAAATCTATGGGAGCTGATGAGATTACCAACTGAAGTAGCATAGAGAAAGAAGAGAAAAGAACCTTGGACAGAACCCCTTTAGGACACCTGCGGTTAGAGGGTGTGATCTGGATGAAGATCCAGCAAAGAAGACTGAGAAGCAGTAGTCAGAGAGGTAGGAAGAGAACCAGGAGAGAGTGGTGTCCCAGAAACCTAAAGAGAAACAAGTATCAAGGAGAAGATGTTGATCACTAGTGTCAGAGGCTGCAGAGAGGTGAAGGAGAATAAGAATTGAGAAAAGACCATTGGATTTGACAATTAAGAGCTCACTGGTAACTTTGGAGGGCAGTTTCAGTTGAATGATGAGGTCAGAAACCAGACTGAAAAGGGTTGGAGGAAAGAAAGTGGAGACACCTATTGTTGATTTGAATTTTCAAGATTAGCCATAGAAGAGATATGGGGTAACAGTGGGTATGGAAAGATGAAGTGAGAGTTTTTTGAGGATGAGGGATACATGGGCATGTTTGTAAGCAGTGGGGAAGGAGCCAGTGGACAAGGAGAGATTGAAAGCAGTTGCAGATGACAGAGGGGCAATCAGTTGGAGGAGATGGGATGGAATGGGATCTCTTGTGCTGGCAGAGGGGTTAGCCTTGGTAAGGAGTAAAGGCATCTCTTCACGTGAGACAGAGGTGAAGGAGGAGACTGTGGCAGAAGGTATCTGAGTGAAATGAAACGAGGAAGAGGGAGCTCATGGTGAACATCTTCAATTTTTTTTCAATTTTTAAAGAATCCATAACCAGCACAAATCTTTAAGGATTTTGTCTTCCCCAAAACAAGAACAAGCCTATTTCCTGGGTACCACATAAGGCCAGGTAAACTGAGATGACAGTACACAAAGACAAGATGGGCTATGGATTGGAGGAAAGGACATTCTAGGCAGAAAAACAGTGTTCAAATGCTCCCTCGACAAATGCTCCCTCGAAAGAATGAACAGTATCCATGCAAAACTGGCTTTCTGAAGTGTGAGTCAGAGGCTGGACATACCCAGGTGGATGGAGAACAGATGAGGAAGGTCTCTGAAGATCAGGGTAAGTTGGCTAGATTGGTTAGAATGTGCATTAAGGAGCAAGAAAGTGACCCTGGGAAAATACTTGCTTTCCCCACTACTGTCCCACTAGGAAATGCCCCAGGGCTCTGTGGCTTTATGAAGAACAGGAAACCCTGACTAGTACTCTTGCTCAATAAGGAGAATATATGTATACTTGGCATCTAGTGGGCAGAGGAGGCTCAATTCTAGGCCAAACCAATCTTTCACAGATCAATGTAATCCGCCTTACTATAACGAGCCTCCAATAAACTACTCCCTTTCTTCCTGACTTTAAGTAAGCACCAATTTTCTCTCCAATTCCAAATACAATGAAATCTACATGCAATCCACAGCTCAGACAGTTTGTGACTCAGTGAGTCTCTTGCTTGGCTCCTGTGATTTCTCTGTCCTGGCAATAAGCAGCAAAAAATATATATGTTGTGGGACACAAACAGATACGGAGAAGTGATGACATCTTTTATTTCTGCCTCTTATTTTATTTTGCTAAAGCTGTTACATACATAGCCTAATTTTGTCTTTGTCTGTTCCTTTATAACATCATTACTTGCAAAGGCAATCTCCCCTTAGAGACTTTCAATGCAAAAAAGTCCTTGTTTCATCTATGACAATGTGAGTGTACGATCTCAGATAACCTTTCAAATACTGAGTGCCAAGAGCAAATTGCAGCCATGGGAACTTGAAGCAGAGAACTCTCAGCTCCTCTACACAGAAGAAGGAAGGGAAAGGTTTAAAAGTAGTGTGAGTGGGGTGGGGTAGAGTGAAAGTGTTATTTGCTCTAGATAAAAATGAAGCAAATTAAGGGTGCTGCTGTATCATACTGAGTCCAATCCAGCAGAGACCTGGCTTTAACACTGAGCTGTGTGATCACAAGCAAGTCCCTTAACCTAAGCCTCAGTTTCCCTTTCAATAAGATGGGTATAACTCCCTACCTATCTAATCGGATTGTTGCAAGGAAAGTACTTTGTAAATGTTAAAAGTGCTAATTACCTATGAGTTATTATTATTGGGGTTCTACGGTATTGTAGAAAGAGGGCTGGGTAGGAGTCGAGACCAAGGTTTACATCTTGGCCCTGACACTTACTGGCAATTGACCAAAGGCAACTCTCATAGCTTCTTTGCATCTCAATTTTCATCTAGAAATTGGTGACAGTAATATATGTACTGACACTTCACAGCGTTGTCAGGAAAGCCCTATGTCAATGTCATCATTATTATTTTTGTCCTGTCCTCACAACAAGGGAAACAGTGCTATGTAGCTCCCATTCTACAGAAGAGGTTGATTCTCAACCAATTGCTCTTCTCTCCCAGTGTACATAAGACCCTTTCTCCTAAGTTTTGGCTCTCCCAAGGAGATAATGGTCAGGACATTCCAATTTCCCACCACACTGAAAATTCTGACATCAAACACGTCACTTAAGGAAGAGATGACTTTCTCTTGAACCAGCTCCTTGCACAGTAGACTCAGTCATTAGGAAAAGTGAGTCTTTCAGAGTATTTGAGATAAAGGGGAATTGTTCAGGGTTCACAGTGAATAAAGATACTAGTCCAGGAGCACATCCCATTAGTATTTCTCCCTAGGGAAAGAGGGTATCTAGAAATCTCAAACTGTTCTCAAAAGAAGGAACTACTGAAAACAGTAGTTTACCCAAGATTATTCCCTTCATTTGATGGCAAGGCCAAGACAAAAGACAAACTACCAACTTACTGAGACCTGTACAGAGGCAGAGGTTCCTGAGAACACTGTGTAAAGGGATAAATGAGGAGTCTGAGACCCACTCTAGTGGACTATTTTGGAACACGTTTGCTAGAGAATCCCATGTGCTGAAAAGCCATCTCAGAAGTAATTTCCCACGCTTCTAATATCTTAGCAAACAGGCTTAGCAAATAGGTACCATTTGAGAGAATGGACTCATTCAACTACATTATGGAGGTTGCACTCCTCTGGGCAAGTAGGGAGACTAGGAAGGCCTGAAATATTATAGAATGGTTAGAAAGAGAGAGGAGGCAAGGAAAACACTACCCAAGGTGCTTCCTGCATGTCCAGTATGGCAGACTAAGCTAGGTTAGGCTCAGTTTTCTTGTATCCTCTAGGCAGGCATTTTTTAAGCCATACAGCTACTGAGTACTGAGGCTAAATTAATTTCTGTTACTGCCTCTCTCTACTAATACACATACTTTGGCTCAAGAATTTTACCTTGCAACCTAGAGAAAAGTAATTGTTGTAAGCTCACACTCTGGTCTTTTCCTTTTTAGTACTCCATTTCTGGAAACAGCTCTTCACTGTGGCCATCTGAATCCCTTGTTTGGTGATTAAAGCAAACTTAAACATTAGGATCTTCTTGTTTTTTCTGCTTCTGCATTTTGGAATGTCATGGATTTCCTTATTTTTGTTAAACTCAGTAAGGTTAGTAAGGGAATTTCTTAAATTTTACTCAATAACCTAACAGTGCCTTATACATAGCAGGCACTTAATAAATGTTTTTTGAATTAAATCAGGTAGATTAAATTGAATTAAATCTGGTAGAAAGTGAGCTTCTTGAGGAAGGAACTATTTCTTCTTTTTTGTGTCTGTATTCCTGGTATTCAGCATAGTATCTTGTACATCATGGGTGCTTAATGAATTTTTGTTGAATTGAATTAAATTTTTATCCCCTGACCTAGTTATATGATCAGCTAATCTCTCCCTCCCTCCCTCTCTCTCTCTCTCTCTCTCTCTCTCTCTCTCTCTCTCTCTCTCTCTCATATAGTAAGGGTAAAGGATAACAGACAGACAGTAGAAGTGGTACGATAACCAAGAGGGTTACCAAGACCTAGAGAAGGCCTCAGAGGCATTGGGAAAATCCTTCTTAGAGGATTAATGGAAGGGTATGAAAAAGAACTGCTTAGACGAATCAATCAGTCAACCAACAAGCTGTTACTAAGTGCCTGTTATATGCCAGACACGGTGCTAGGTGCTGAAGATACAAATTTATTAAATGAAATAGTACCTGTTCACAAGAAACTTATATTCTAGTCATAAGACAACAAGTACATACATAAATGTATCCAAATTAAAGAGAACAAATACTAATAAATACAAAACAGTTAATTGATACAAAGTAGTTTGGAAGGGAGAGAAGTAGCAGTTGCGGGGCATCAATAAATGGTCCATACATAAGGTGGTACTTGAGCTGGGCCTTGAAGGAAGAGAGGGATTCTGTGAGTTGGGAATGAGGAGGGAATGCATGTCAGGCATGGAGGATGGCCAGTGCAAAGGCACAGTGGTGTAAGATGGACTTTCATGTGTGAGGAATGGAGAGAAGCCTGGTTTGGCTAAATCACTGAGTGTAAGAGGGAGAGTAATATTCAATGAAGCTGGAAAGACAGGTTGGGGAACAGGTCGTGAAAGGCCAAAGCTAAACAGAGGAGTACATATTTTATCCCAGAAGCAATAGTGAGCCACTGAAGCTGACTAACAGAGTGACACTTTCAGAGCTGTACTTAAGGACAGCTGCAAAAGACTTGAGTCAGGAAGACCAATCAGGAGGCTATTGCAATAATACGGTCTAAGGTGGCAGCTGTGTGAGCAGAGCAAAGGGATCAGACATAAAAGCCATCACAGAAACAGAAATGGCAAGATCTGACAACTAACTGGATATCTAGAGAAAGGGAGAGCATGGTGAAACAGATGATGCTGAGGTTACAAACCTGGGAGACTAGAAGTGGTGTCCTTGACAGAAACAGGGATGTTTGGAAGAGGGGAAGGTTTTAGGTGAAAGATAATGAGTTCAGTTTTGGACATATTAAATTTAAGATGTATCCGAACATCCAGTTTCAAACATCCATTAGGCCACTAGTGATGCAGGATTAAAACTCAAAAGAGAGATTTGGGCTGGCCAGATAGAACTGAGTCACGTACACAGAGATGATATTTAAACTCTCAGGAGCTAATGAAGCTACCAAGAAAGAGAGAGTAGAGAGAAAAGAAGGCCTAGGATAGAACCATGGGGTACATCTACAGTTAGGGAGCATGATATGGATGACAAGGCAGCAAAGGATATGGATGAGAAAAAGGTCAGACAAGTTGGGGAAAAGACAAGAGAAAGTAGTGTCACAAAAAGCCAGAGAGGGAGAATAACCAGGAGTAGAGAGTAGTCAAGGGTGTCAAATTTGGAAGACAGGTAAAGAAGGATGAGAAAAGACTATCTGACATAGAACTTAGGATATCATTGGTACCTTTGGAAAGAGTAGATTCAGTTGTGTGATGACACAGGAAGACAAACTGCAAAGGGTTAAGGAGTGAGAGGAATGGAAGCAGAGGCTGCAAGTGTAAACTACTTTTTCTAGGATTTGCCTGAAAAAGAGAAGAGTGATATAGGATGATAACTTGAAGGAATAGGAAGGCATAATGAAGGTTTTCTAAAGGATGCTCTTCATGGTAGGAAGGAGGGCAAGATAAATGGAATGGAAAGTTGAAGTATAGTGTGGTCTAGTAGTCTGGGGCAGGCTAGATACAGTAGAACAGATATAGTGGTCCAACACAGGACTGCTGCTCTGAGGATCAGGCAGAGAAGGATACTTGGGATAGCTTAGGGAATCTTGAGGTCAGTGTGGACACCCCCTGGGTCAGGCCCATCAGCAGAATACAGGTAACTTGTCTCGCCACCTTTAATACACAATTGTCTATACACCTCTGTCACTCTATAGACAGAAACTGAGGGAAATTGCTGTTGATGGTTAAGAAGGAACTTTCAGTAGCTGTGTGTCCTATGCTATGCTCCTGGTAGCAAGCACCCTGGGATTTCTAGATCTGACAAGAAGATTTTAGCAGGGTTTAGAGGAGAAATGCTTCCTTCAAATGCTTGCTGGTCTTTTCAATGTGGCTTCAACTAATAGATTTTTGCATTTAGATTTTGTATTCGGGTCTGTTCCTAGGAAACCAGGACATGAAGACTGGGATGATATGTAACAAGTGGCATTTATGCTGCTAAATGATAATGATGCTTCTCAGGTCACACAAAGTTTATGGACACTGCTTGGGTGTATCAAAATTTAACCTTGGGAACAAATGATCAAATAAAAACTGGTTTCCTGGTTGACAAACAAACGTCATACATTGCTGACTTCCTCTGTGGGACTGAGATAGCTATTACTACACATATCTAAACTATGATCTACAGTGAAATAAATTCACATAGAATACTTTATAGCAAGTAGCTTTCTAGACTAGTTAGAGTCTTTTTGTGTGTGACAGGAATAGAAATGTTTCTAGATTTCTAGATTGTAAACTACTCTCCTAGACTAGAAGTTTCTTGTGGCTAAGATTCCTGTCTTATCTCAACTTTCTATCTCTCTGAATGCCTGGCTCAGTAACAATGATAGCAGCTGAAAAACGTACAGCGTTATTTCACTTGATGCTCTCTACAATCCTATGAAGTAGGTATTATAAATATCATTCCCATTTTACAGGTAAGAAAAGAGAAGCTTAAGGAGGGTAAGTCAGTGGCCTGTGGGCACACAACCAGTTAAGTGCTGGAGGTGTAATTCAAACCCAGGTTCTTTCTTAACTCCTAATCCAGAGCTCTTGCCTTACCATGCTGCCTTATATGTGTTAATTAATTGCTGCTATAGACAATATTAATTTAATTAAATATTAAAGACAATTAATAAATGTTGTAGTCACTAATGCTGCATCTGTACCACATAGGGACTGGATAAGAGATGGTTATTACAGCTCCTCCTGGTTCTGACATTCCAACATCAGAATAAAATGACCAACAAGTTGGAAGGACCAGATACTCTGATCCTTACGATTTTTCAAATCTCTTGAAAATAAGAATTAGGTACAAGAGATAAAACAATTCCAGCACTCTCTCCAGTCTAAGATACTGACCCTAATGAGGTAACAATCCAATGAGAATACTACCCAAACAGCCCCTTCTAGGGCATCAATCTATCAGTTTATCAAGAAGCATTTAAATGTGTACTACATGCTAGACACTGTACTAGATTCTGAGGATACAAATAAAAATAATGAAGCAATCTCTTTACTTAAGGAACCCCTAGCCTATATTAGGGAAGACAATGTGGGCATTATAAACATATACAGAATAAATATATATACAGTAAAAACAAAATAAATACAAGGTTGTTAGGAAGGAAGGGCACTAGTAACTGGGGGATCTGGACTGGATTTGTATGGAAGGTGGCTTTTTAGCTATATCTTGAAGAAAAAGAGAGATTTTATGGGTGGAAATCAAGAGGGATGAAAAGGACCACATTAAAGGGAGAATGCAGAGAAGTCATCATTACCTTTTTTGGAAAATCTTCCATTTACTAATAACCAAAGTGTATGGGGAATTTGTGTGAGGGCAGGATGATTCCAAATCTTTTGACTCCAGGACCAGGGCTATGTTATTTTCATCAAAATTAATGGAATACAATATTTCTGGATGAGTACAAGCAAGCCAGGGCAATAGTTCCCAAATAGAACTATTGTGACCAGTCTTAGATAAACCCATGTGGCTCAAGATGTCTCTTGCCCTGTTAAGGAAATCAGCAGTTTGGTATATACGTATGTGTGCTAAGACTGGAAACAAAGGGCCATATTTATTTCTGCTCACCCTTTCGTATTTAAGTTCAATCACATATATTAAGAGAACAGTGAGGGTCATTTAAATGAGCAAACTATTAGACTGACAAAAGAATGGTCAAGGACACAATTTACTACTAAAAATGCACAATATTGCAGTTGTAGAGGAGTTTTCTTCTTCCCTTTCTTTCTCAACCTTGCCTTAAGCTAGGAAAACAAACCTGGTTTAGAACCAGGCTTAGTGCTAAGCTGACCATCCTGCTACTCACACCCGCCCTAAAGATCCTTTTGCCTGTTTGTTTGCTGTTTGTCCTTTATTCTTGAAGAGGACCATGACATCAAGGAGTTGATGCCATGATTTGCAAGTGAACTAGATTTAAGTGAGGGAGGGCTGTGCAAAGTCACTAGACTCAGTCTCTCCTCCAGAGCCATTTGGGTCCAGTGGTAAAATATAGATCAGGATGATTGGAGGTGTTGCCTGCCCTAAAGATCCTCAGTGGGTTCAATGGCTCTCTAATGTCTCTAGCAGGAGTTCTTAACCTTTTCTGTGTCCTTTTAGCAGTCTGCTGAAGCCATGGATCCTTCTCAGAATAATGGCTTGTTTCTCACATTCATAAATGAAGAAAATGATAAATTTGGTTAGAAGTTAATAAAAATGAAGATGTAATTTTTTCTTTCCTTCCAAGTTCATGGACTCCCTGAAATCTAGGTTGAAAACCTCTGGTCCACAGCAATTATCTCCTAAGTGTGGGCCCTGTCCCCTTGGGGTCCATAGTTTGCCACCAAGGATTGCTGGATCAACCAATATTTTCTACAACTGGGCCTTGGTCTCTTAAGGCAGTTATAAACTAACCCTGACCTAGTCACTCAGCAGCAGCTGGACAGATGCCATGGGGAAAATTCTCCCTTCTCCCTAAGTATACCTGCCCCTTGTTACCAGATCAGCAGGTGTCTGTGGCAGGTACTTCAAGGCAATGACTAATGAGTATGAGCACCCCACCCCTCCCCTTTCCACTTTGGGTGTGAATGAATGGGATGAACATGCATGAGTGGGTTGTGAACTGTATTGCATAGGCCACTACATTACTTTCCCTCTCAAAATCACCCTTCTTCCAAACTTCTCTATTTCTGGCAAGGGCACCACCATCTATTTTGGTCACCAGTCATTCTTAACTCCTCACTTTCACTCACCCCACATACCTAAGTAGCTGCCAAATCTTGTAGTTTCTGTTTCTACAATCTTGCTCACAAATGTCCCCTTTCCTACACCCACATAGCCACTAATCCAGTTCAGGCCCTCATCATCTCTTACCTGGACCACTGCAAGGATATTCTAATTGGTCTCCCTGCCTCAAGTCAGGTCAACAAGTGTTTATTAAGTGCTCTCTCTGTGCCAGACACTATGTTAACAGCTGAGCCTCAAGCTTTCTCTTCTCCAATCCATTTTCTATACATCTGTGATTTTCCTAAAATACAAGTCTGACCATGTCTCCCTGCTATATAATAAAATCCAGTGGTTCCTTATTCCCTCTAGGATAAAATACAAGCTTCTCTGTTTGGTATTTAAAGTTCTTCATAATGTAGCTCCAACCCACCTTTCCAGACTTACTATGCTTTACTCCCCTCCAAGGATTTTATAGTTCAATTCTCCTACTTGTGCCACACATTCATACAAAAGCACAACTAAAACATCCAAACATGAATATAATTTGATTGGTGTATTGCATATGCTTCCATAAAAAATTACCTAAGAAAAATAGAAAATTATCTATTTGGCTGCTCAATTCACAATGATCAAATTAACTGATTAGTAACTAACAAATTATTATTTACAAGTCCACACTAACTCCCAAGGCATACATATGGATTTAAAAAATAACGAAGCATATTCAAGCACATTGCTCTCAAGAACAAGAAAGATTTTTTGTAGCGCTAATAAATAAAATTTTAAAATTTCATTTATTCAATCATTATCTCCTTAAAGTGTCTATTTTGTGTGGTTTATAATACACAAATCAGATTAATATGATAGCACATACATATAATTTATAAATACATATAAATGTGATGGGAGTGTTCAAAAACTTTTGACTGATAGAGCTGTGATCAAAAATCTTAGATATCACTGGTTTGTGGGATAAAACAAAAACTCCTTTGCTCGGTATTTAAGGCCTTCTACCATGTGAAGCTAATCTACCTTTTTAGTTTTAGTTCATATCAATCCCCTTCATATACTCAATGTTACAAGATGACTGGACCATTTGATGTTCCCCATCTCAGCCTCTCACCTGTGGTCTTCATACACTCCTGTGTAGACTGACCTGAAACTTGGAATGCAGTTCGTCTTCACTTCCACCTGTTATTACCCTTTATGGCTAACCTCAGGTAGGGCCTCCTCCACGAAATCTGTCCTGATCTCTCCAATAGGAAGAGTTCTCCCCTCTTCCTAGAGCCCTTTGTCTGACTCACTGTTTGCCCCTATCACATCATATCATGTGGCTGTGCTCATTATGCATACTATCCCAGGAGTTTGTCAGCAACTTGAGGAAAGAATCTGTACTGTTTTTTTCATTTTTGTCTTCTCAGTGCCTGGTACAATAACTTGTGTACAGTAGAAATTTAATATATTGTGGAACTGAACTAAATTAAATTGAAGTCAACTAGGCTTGTCCAGGAAGCTAGGTTCACCTTCACTCCTTATAGGGGCCTGCCTCCCTGTGACAGGTTACTATCAGTTTGTGGTCCCAAGAAGTCCTAAGAGTTTAAACCATGAGAAAATCCTAGGAAAACATGAGTTCAAATCCTGCTTCAGATACTTATTAGATATGTGACTCTGGGCAAGTCACTTAATTTCTACCTGACCCAGTGTTTTTATCTCTAAAACAGGGATAATAACAGCACCTACCTCACAGGGTTGTTGTGAGGATCAAATGGCATAATATCTGTAAGGCACTTTATAAACTTAAAACACTCTATAAATGCTAGCTATTATTGTTACTAATAATGCCTGGCACAGAGTGCTAAGTCAAATCCTTCTGTTTCCTTCTTTGGTAAGAGGCCCACCTTTGCCATGGTCTGTCTTCCAGTAGTGAGTGACCTGAGTTAACCATCTGGATTCTCTGTTTTGTTTTTTTTTAAACTTTCCAATATCTTCACTAGCCCAGGTAAAAGTATCACACCAACACACAAGCTGGAACTCTGGATATTTTTTTCTCTGAGTATAATCTTTCAAGTTCACACCTCACTGATCACCTGTAAGAAATCCAATACGCCTGGTGATGCTTTGCATAACTCCTTCTTTCCACCAAGTAATCCGAGATAAGAACTTCTGAGGCCAAAGAGACAATCAAGGCAGATCCCTTCCCTGAGCTCTGGGGCTTTCCCCTTTTCTAATGTTGCTGCTCCTGTTAATTATGAGTGATCCACTCTGCAAGGCCAGGTGAAACAAATCCACAGAACTAGGAGTGTTCCTGATGTTTACTAGAGTAGTCTAGACAGGATAGAATCATCTTTAATGCATTAATTCTTTCATTAATACATTCATTGATGAATTCACTCACATTTTAAATGTTTATTAAAAACCTATTAAATTAAGAGACCTATAAGATAAGGAAAACAAGCCCCTGTTCTCAAGAAGCCTATAATCTAGCAAAGCAGTGGTCCTGGTCACTGAGCCCGTGAGGAACTCCAGCCTTGCAGTGGGTCCTGCGTTTTTCTAGATCTGTTCAGAATCTGGAAGTCGGGGGAAAGGAAAGGGAGAGGGAAGAACTGAACCTTACCTTTCATTTCTGGGCTGCCAAATAAAATGTTTGGCCAGTTCACACAGACCTCGGCTTTCTCTCCTTTGGCACCACTCTACACCCTACTCCCCTTCATGCAGAAACACCTGAAATTTTTGGTACAGAACCAACTACATCAATTTTTTAAATGCTGTTTTCTCTTGATTTGCTACTTACGAAAATAATTCTCAAGAATTTGGTTTTTGTTCTTTAGGAAAATTCTGAGGATTTCTTAATGATTTGCTTTACAATTCAATTCAACAAAAATATATCAAGTACCCATTAAGTAAGGGGGAATAATTTTATTTTGATATCATCAATTTCTTTGCCAATCATTGCTTAAATGCATGCATGATATGGGCAAATATGTTTGTGCAAAAGCATCTCTTACCACTTTATGAAAAATGAATTCTGAGTTGGCTATAAAGTGAGTTTGAGGAAAGTAAATCTTATTTTCCCACTGCATTTATTTTCAAATTGTTTTTAAACAAATTTTTATTAATATCTTTTGGCTTCAAAATACCTAGATTTTCTCCTGTATCATTCTTCTTCTCTTTTTCCAGATAGCCATTCCTTATAACAAATCATTTTTTAAAAGAAGAAAAAAAATCAGCAAAACTTATCAACATATTAAAAAAAACAAATTACATAGAGTGCTCCATACCCATGCTCCCCAACCTCTGCAAAGGAATGGGGAAAGATCTCTTTTCATGTATCTTCTTTGGAGCCAAGCTAAGTTGGGTTTTTTTCTTTATTGTTGTTGTTTTTTTTTGTTTCAATTGTTTTGATCTTGTACTTTCCATTTACACTGTTGTTACTGTCTTTTCACAAGTCTTCCAACATTGTCTATCTATGACTTTCGTCATCTTTGCTAAACTGATAAGTGTGAGGTGAAATGTCAGATTTGTTTTGATTTGCTTTCTCTTATTAGTGTTTTGGAGTATTCTTTCATATGGTTGTCAATAGTCTACAATTCTTTTTTTTGAGATCGTCCACTGATGTTCATTGTAAAAATAAGAATATATTCTCCAAGGGAATGTGCATGGGGAGAAGGGAGGAGAACCTTTCATGGCCTAAGTATAAAAGTTTTCAGTAAAGAAAAAGGTTAAGATGGCTAGCCCTATGACATGCTGTTTACTATGCCAGCTGGAAATTGTAGTAGTAACATAAAAATTTTTCCATTGTAGGTTTTGACATTTTGAGGCCTTCCCTATGCCACTGGCTATCACTCTCATCTTTTCCAATGCATTACACATAACAGGAACTTTAAAAGTATTTGTTGAATTGAATTGTCTATCTCCCCCAGGAGAAAAAAAAAGTGCCAGCAGAGTCACAAAGTTAGTCAGAGCAACCTGTGTCCCTAGGCCATTCACATTGAAATTAATAAGAAACATCCTAAAGAGCTTTTGCTAACATAAAAGTGGCTTGGGAATGTCTATTTCTAACAATAAAGATGACCCTGCTGACCTGAACACTTCCTAAATAGACAGTAGATTCCATGGGGTGCCCTTGTGACAGTGAAATCATCCCAGTCCTAAGGAAGTCTGTCAGCATGCCATGGAGACTAGGACATATTGGGGATGAAGAAGTTGTCATAATTTTATTCTTAGTGCAGGACAGTATGAGAAATGAAGTTTCATGTGAACTAAAGAAACTCTTAAAAATAACATTATGATCCTCACGTAACATGAGCTGACCTTTCAGATTTCCATTTTAGCTCAAACGCCTACACTCTCCTGGTCGTTGGGATATTTTTTTGGCCACATAATACATGCAATCATGGGAAATCAAGAGCTTATTTCTTGGGCACAAAACTTAGTGTGGTAGTTAAAATATGGGGTCAATCTTACTGTATTGGCTTCTGAGGGTTAAAAGTCAGAGAGAAAACTAGTGAAGGTAAGGCAGATGAGTATACTAATTTAGAGTCAGGTAATTACCTCTAAACAATCTTAAAAAGCACTAACATAAACTGAAGAAGAATCTGAGTAAACCAGAAAAAAAAATGAATGGAAACCTGGAATGTTTTTAAGTGTCAGTCAGTCAATAACCATTTATTAAGTACCTACTACATGCCAGGCACTGGCTAAGTTCTGGGGATACAAAGAAAGGCAAAAGACAGTCCTTGTTCTCAAGAAGCTCAAGGTCTGACATGGGAGACAACATGCATGTACGAATAAGTTACATAAACAGGAAATAATTAGCACAGGGAAGGCACTAGAAGCAAGAGGAGTTGGGAAAGGCTTCCTAGAAGGTGGGATTTTAGTCGAGACTTGTAGGAAGCCAGGGAATCAGGAGGCAGAGATGAGGAAAGAGGGGATTCTAGGCAAGGGGCACAGCCACTGAAAATGCCTGGGACTGAGAGAAGGAGTATTTTGTTCAAGGAATAGCAAGGAGGCTAGTGTCTAGATTTAAGAGTATATTTAAGAGAATCAGAATGGACAATGAGGTAATAAAGCTATCTCTTTTTAAAGGGCACACGATGATATATTTGGAAAATTCTAAAGATTCAACTAAAAAATTAGTTGAAACAATTAATAATTTTAGTAAAGTAGCAGGATATAAATTAAACCCACATAAATCATCAGTATTTGTATATATCACCAACAAAATCCTGCAAGAAGAGATGGTAAGAGATACCCCATTTAAAAAAACTATAGACAGCATAAAATACCTGGGAGTATACATGCCAAAACAAACCAGGAACTGTATGAACATAATTATAGAACACTTTTTATACAAATAAAGTCAGATTTAAATAATTGGAGAAATATTAATTGTTCATAGGTAAGACATAAAAATGACAATTTTATCTTAAGTAATCTATTTATTCAATGCCATCCCAATTAAATTACCTAAAAATTATTTTGCTAAGCTAGAAAAAATGATAAGAAAATTCATTTGGAAGAACAAAAGGTCAAGAATATCAAAGGAATTAATGAAAAAAAGTAAAGGAAGGGGAGTTAGCAGTTCCAGATCTGAAACTATATTATATGGCAGTAATTACCAAAACTATCTGGTACTGGCCAAGAAATAGAAAGGTAGATCAGTGAAACAGAGTAGATATACAATATACAGTAGCAAATGATTATAGTAACCTTGTGTTTGACAAATGTGAAGATTTTGGGATAAGAATTCATTTTTTGGTAAAAATCGTTAGGAAAGCTTGAAAGCAGTCTGGTAGAAATTGGGCATAGACAGGGGCAGCTAGGTGGTGTAGTAAATAGAGCTCTGGCATTGGAGTCAGGAAGACCTGAGTTCAAATCCAGCCTTAGACACTTAACACTCACTAGCTGTGTGACCCTAGCCAAGTCACTTACCCCTGATTGCCTCACCAAAAAAGCAAAAAAAAAAAAAAAAAAATTGGGCATAGACCAGTATCTTACACCACTTACAAGATAAGGTCAAAATGAATACACAACCTAGATATAAAGGGAGATATCAGAAGAAAATTAGAAGAACATGGAACATATTAACTATCAGACTTATGAATAGAAGAACAATTTATGAATTAACCAAGAGATAGAGAGCATTGTGAGGTATAAAATGGATAATTTGGATTATGTTACATTTAAAAGGTTTTGTACAAATATAACCAACGTAGCCAAGATTAGAAGGAAAGAAGAAAATTAGGGAAAAGTTTTCCTCAATGTCTCAGTTTCTCAGAAAAAGGTCTTATATCTCAAACATATAAAGAACTCTGTCAAATTTATAAGAATATGTCATTCCCTGATTGATAAATGGTCAAAGGATATGAATAGGCAGTTTTTCAAGGAAGAAATCAAGATTATATATAGTCATATGAAAAAATGTTCTAAATCATTATTGATTAGAGAAATGCAAATTAAAACAACTTTGAGGTATCATCTTACACCTATGACATTGACTAAAATGACAGAAGGGGAAAGCAGCATATGCTGGAAGGGATTTGGAAAAATTGGGACACTAATTCACTGCTGGTGGAATTGCGAACTGATTCAAACATTTTGGAAAGCAATCTGGAATTACGTCCAAAGAGTTATAAAACTGTGTATATGCTTTGATGCAGCAATACAACTATTAGGTCTGTTTCTCAAGGTGATTAGGGAAAAGAGAGCTACTATAAACTCACATGTACAAAAATATTTATAGCAGCTCTCTTCGTGGTAGCAAAGGACTGGAAATTGAAGGGATGCCCATAAATTGGGGAATGACTAGACAAGTTGTGGTATATGATTGTGATAGAGTACTGCTGTGTTATAAGACGAACTGGTTGATTTTAGAAAAACACAGAAAGACTTGTATGAAATAATGAAGAGTGAAATGAGCAGAACCAAGAGAACATTGTACAAAGTAACAGTAATATTGTTCTAAGAACTACTTTGAATGACTAAGTCATTTTGAATATTACAAATACTCAAATCAACTACAAAGGACCTATGAAGGAAGATGCTATCCACCTCCAGAGAAAGAACTAATAAACAGAAGGATGTATAGTATGGTTTTACATATATACATACGTATATACATATATGTATATATGTGCATATATAGACACACAGATATGTGTCTAACTATAACCTTCTCTAGGGCAGGATGGGGAAAGAGGTAGAAAAAATAAAAAATACACAGCAGAGAACAAAAGAAAACTTAAAAGGAAGCACAGAAAAGTAAGGTAGTTTTGAAAATGATGTGTGGTATTTATTACATAGGTTATCAAAAAAAGTTAACAGTGTGAAATGGAAATTAATGGGTTTATACTCAATCCTCTTCATATGTTGTACTATATATATGTAAATGTTTTTTATTTGTATTTGAGTTCAAAATGAATACAAATTTTTTTAAAAAAAGAAAATTAAGGTAAACAGAGAAAAAAGAGTACAGTGGAGTGGCATAAGGTGTAAGAAGGCTGAAAAGGTATAAGGGGGCTTGGTTATGATGTTCAGATATTCAGAATATCAAACAGCATTTTGTATTTGATCCCAGAAGTGGTAGGGAGCCGCTAGAGTTTATCAAATAGGGGGTGTGATATGGTCAGACTTGCACTTTAGGAAAATCATTTTGACAGCTGAGTGGTGAATGGATTGGGGAGAGACTTGTGCCAGACAGACCAACAAGCAGGTTATGGCAATAGTCCAGGTATGAGGTGATGAGGGCCTGCACTAGAGTGGCACAGTGTCAGAGGAGTATTTGAGAGATGTTGCAAAGGTGAAATTGACAGGCTTTGGCAATAGCTTGGATATGGGGGATAACAGATAGTAAGGACTCCAGGGTGGCTCCTCAGCTGTGAGTCTGAGGGTCCGAGAGGATGGTGGTGCCTTTGACAATAAAAGGTAAGTTTGGAAGCGGAGAGGACTGGAGGAAAGATGATGAGTTCTGTTTTGGATATGTTGATTTAAGGACATCTCCGAGACTCCAGTTTGAGATGCCCTATAGGCAGTTGGGATAAGAAATTGGAAGTCAGCAGAAAGTGTGGGGCAGGATAGGAAGATTTGAGAAGGATCAGCATAGAGATGGTAATTAAATCCATGGCAGCTGGTGAGATTGACAAGTGAAGCAGTATGGAAGGAGAAGAGTAGAGGGTCCCAGACAGAGCCCAGGACAGTGTGTTTGTCTGCAGACTCTTGAAGCCTTCCATCATGGACACAACAGCCAGGAAATTTCTGTACATCTCTTTTCAGATCATCAGAACCAGGGCTGTGGACAGCTGCCTTACATAGCCTCCTATGATTAAAAAAAAGCCTCTGTCCAATAATAATGATGATAACAACTCACATTAAAAGGACCACTTATAAACTGGATTTGGAGTCGGAAGACCTGAGTTTAAATTTTTTTTTTTTGGTAAGGCAATTGGGGTTAAATGACTTGCCCAGGGTCACACAGCTAGTACGTGTCAAGTGTTTTGTCTGATGTCAAATTTGAACTCAGGTCCTCCTGACTTCAGGGCCAGTGCTCTATCCACTGCGCCACCTAGCTGCCCCTTGAGTTTAAATTTTGACAGCATCTGTGTAACCTTGAGCAAGTTACTAAAACTGCAATAGTATCAGTTTCCTTATAAGTAAAATGAAGATAATTTCTAAGGTCCTTCTAAATCTAACTCCCTTGAGGGAGATACTCAAAGTATTATCATCTATATTTTACAGATGATAAACTGAGGCCTAGAGAAATTAGGTGACTTGCTCGGGGTCAAATAGCTAATAAGAGTCAGAACCTTAATTCGAACCCATGTCTTCTTACCTTAAGCCCAATATTCTTTTCACTGCACCACACTGCTTTTCTCTATGACTTTTGATTCTGACTTTTCCCACTACACCACTAATGCTTCTCTCCAACTAACAAATAACACTGAAGAAAATACCAGCAAATAGACACTGGAAGGTGATTCTGTTTTGTTTTGCAGATGCAGGCTAACTTGATATGCATCAAATGTAAGAAAGTGCTGAATGGATTTTCTAAGCTAAATTATCTTTATCTGCTGCTGCCATTTTGGTATCTAAAATATTATAGAGAAGAAGACAGAGGTATTTGCCTGATCACTCATAGCCATGTCCTCCACCAAAATCCTCCTTTGATGCCTTAACATGGAGTTGAGGTGACCTTTAAGGTTACGCCAGAGAACAGCAAAGCTACAGAATAAGCCTGAGGTCACAAAATACTGTATGTTTGTTCACTGTAGGCCTGGGCAGCCAAGCCCAGGAAAGCTCATCATCAGAGGCTCACCACGAGATGATCGCTGTTCTTTCTCCCCTGTGGCATCAGCTTATGGAGGCCGCTTACTACTAAGGCATGGCAGGAATGCGATCTGTCACAGAAGGTATCACCACTGATGAAATCACAGATCTTTAAAGTACTGGAGGAAGATTTATCCATGTAATAAAGTAGAAATAAGAGAGAAATAGTGCCAAGCCCAGTGGTCACAGGTGTATGAAATCAGCACTCTGGAAAGGCTGTCTAGTTAATGCAGTCATTAATTAGCAGTGAGTGGTGTGAGGGTTTGGAAGCAGGCTAATGAAGCAAGTGGTTGGAGAAGATGAGTGCTGCTTTATAAATAAAGAGTTTATAATGCAATTTGATGTGTTCTGAAGATCACAAAAGATGTGGAGGGTGGGTCTGAGAGAAGGGAAGGGGAAGGTGAATGCACTGTCAGTTGGTCTTCATGTCTATGGGAATTCTACAAGAGGCAGTGAGACAGGCAGTATTCTGCCCCATCTGCGGGCACCATAAGAGGTACTGAGCAAGGGTGACCTTTCTGCTGCCTGCCCTGGCAGGGCATATCCAGCAATGAGAAGGCATCAGATACTTCCTAGCTAGCCCTTGGTGCTCTGACAAGAACAAGATGGCAAGAAAGAATATTTCAAGAGTAAGAAGCAGGAGTAGAACGTGAAAATATTAACTTCCACGTGTGCCGAGTACAATAACCTTTCACAGCTCAAGTTTTTCCTGATCACCACCCCTAGGGGCAAGTCAATTCACTTCTCTGGGCCTCAGTCTCCTCACCTGTAAAACAAGAGGGGTGGATAAGGCAGTCTTTAGGTTCTCTGCTCACTCTTACGCTTCCTGCTAATTTCCCTATGACTGTGGAGGGCACCAATATCCTCCCTGTTGCCCAGGCTCAAAACCTAGGTGTCATCCTTGACTTCTCACTCGCCCCCCCCCCCCCCGCCAACCCCCGTCACTTAGACTTTCATAATAACTTTGGCATATGCCCCCTTTTCTCCTATGACTGCCCCTGCTCTCATTCAAGTCATCACCACTTCATGCCTGAACTACAGCACTAGCCTCCTGATTGGTCTGCCTGCTTCAGGTCTCCTCCTACTCCTAATCCAGTCCATCACTGACATCCATGACACTCAGCTGTCAAGTTGATCTTCCGAAAACCCCACTATTACACAATTCCTCTGTTTGACTTTCAAAGCCCTTCCTAACCTGGCTCCTTCCTACCTCTCCAGTCTCCTTATACCGGACTGCCTTTCATATACATTGCAATCCAGTGACACAGGTCTCTTTGCTGCTTCCTGAACACCAAGAGATCCCCAATGCCTGGAATTTCCCCCCTCATCTCTGCCTCCTAGCTTCCCTGGATTCCTCTGCCTCTCCACACAAGTCCCACCTTCTGCAAGAAACTTTCCTCAGGTGTCTCTTTAAGCTAGGGCTTTGAGATTGTCTCCAATTTATCTTGTTTGTACAGAGTTGTTTGCATGTTTTCTCCCCCATTACACTGAGCTCCCTGAAAGCAAGGGCTTTTTTTGGTCTTTATCTTCTCAGAGCTTAGAACACACAGTAGGTGGTAAATAAATACTTTTTGACTGACTGTGAGACCTCTGGCTAGTGAGGTATACTATCACAGTGGCCCATGTATTCTCTGCTCCCCCCCCCCAACAAGATCTTGCTCGATCCTTCTCTGTGTCTCATCACAATTTACCTCCTATTCCCCTATTTCGTTTTGCTAACAAATCTTCGTTTGTTTAGTTTATTTACTGACTTTTTCTTTCCAGTTGTAAAGCTCCAGCTTTCACTCAAGTATGAAGTTTCCATTCATTCCTGGATCACAGAAACCATCAGGAGCATAACGGCCAAAAGAGATCTTTGTTTCTAAGCTAAAGAAGTCTTTATGTGAGAATTACATGTTACGTGTGTTTATACACATTTATACACATACAAAAATACATTCCGGGTGTACTGGTAGAGCTACACCTGGAGAAATTCAGGTGTATAGCCTGAGTACCCTTAGGGAAATTCAGTCCAGGGTGGGATTGGAACAGCAGAACACAGGGAAGTCCCGCCTTGGGTGGGCCTGTGCTAGAAAGGGTCTGCCCTGCAAAGAACACAGGCCCTCAGCCTTGGTGGAAGGAAAGGAGGTCAACTAGGGAACCAGGCACTGTATGTATGTGCCTGCCAAAGGCAATCATGCTTCATGGCTGCTGGAGAACCAGGAAATGAGCCCAGGGGACAGCAGTTGCTTTGGGGAGGAAGTCTCCCCTCCTTCTGGTGTCAGTGCCCTGGTGTAAAGCCCTGTTAGTTACATGCTAGTTACATATCAGGGTGTTGGGTGCAATGGGAAAGTGTTTCCAAGGGAACAGTCCTACTAACTGCATACTTCCTCACAGCCAAGGAATAGCTAAAGGATCAGGGATCAAGGCAAAAAGGGATTGGAGTTGATCAGAAGATACATCCACAAAATATCACCCTCAGGTTGTTTATGCATCACAGACTTCAGAAGCCTAAAGAGCTGCAGGTTTTGTAGTAAAATAGCAGAATCTTCTCTGTAAGCCAAAAACAGTTGAACCTTAGTAGCTAACATGGTGTCAACAGTCTCACACTTTAAGAAAAAACATAAATAACACATGTCCTTTCTGAAGAGTTTAAAATATACCTTCAGGCTGTAAGTGAAAACAGAGAAAACACAGATGTATAAGAGAAGGCTGGAATGCACCATGTGCTTGTCAACCTGGCTGAATGACAAACATCTCTGGGAGAGACCCTAGTGCTGCAGGGAGCACAGCACAGTCTTCCAGACAAGGCCTAGCCACCCTGCGACATCTCCGTGACTGGCATGCCCTAGTCTGGGTAAAAGACAAACTTCATGCTAACCCTATGAAAACAGTCACTAGCAAGGAAAGACAGCCATCAGCCCTGAGCTGGTGAGAGGGGAAAAATCCCAGGCTCTCAGTCTTCCCTGACTGTGACCTTCATGCTCCACTGGATTTCTGAAGATACTGAAATCTTGGCAGTCAAGTACACAGTCTGTGGGAACGAGGAAGTCTCTGATAGGCCTGCTGGTGAGAATCGGGACCAGCCAGGCAATTTTGGGGCCCTGTGAAATCCTAAGGAGACAGACAAAAACAGCAGTTTGTGTTTTGTGCTGGGAATTAGAAGGAACCAGTGGCCAAACTGTGGCATGTGAGCCATGGGAAGTAATTTGACAATGTGGCTCATGGAGTAGGAGCTGTATGGCTACTTTTTTTCCTTGGAGGCAAGGACAGCAGTCTCCTGGCCTCTCTCAGGCCGCTGCATCCTAAACAGTAGAACCTGATTCTAGAGGACCAGGGGTTAGAACGTCCAAGGTCAGGTTATTAGAGCTCAGAGTGCAGGAGAAATGCTCCCTTCCTCCCTCACAGGCCCCTTGGGGTGGGTCAAAGAAAATGAGAGAGACAGAGAGACAGGCAGAAATGTACATCTCAGGTTACGTGCATATCAGGACAGAGCATATTCACTGCATATAATCAAAAGCTCATTGCTTGCCTAAAAAACAAAAAACAAAAAAACAAACAGGGGCAGCTAGGTGGTGCAGTAGATAGAATACTGACCCTGAAGTCAGGAGGATCTGAGTTCAAATCTGGCCTCACACCAAATACTTGACACTTACTAGCTGTATGACCCTGGGCAAGTCACTTAACCCCAACTGCCCAAAAAACAAAAACAAACAAACAAATAAAAGTTCATTGCCTTCTGCAGAAAATGGGGTATGTCCTTTCAGAAACTGCATTTGGATATTTCTAGCTTTTAACTCTCATCAACACTGCATGTGACAATGATATAAATGCATTGTAAGAAACACAAGTACAAAAAAAGAAATGAGAAAAAGTAAAGGGAGAGAAAGACTAAATAAGACTCATCAGAACTCCCAATTAGAACAGCTAAGGAAAAACCACTGCAGTGAAAGTGGTACAGTGGAGGCATAGAACTGGAGTTTAAATTCCAGCTCTACAATTTACAACCTGGGCCAAGTCACTAGGTCGATAAACATTTATTAAGTGTCTACTGTGTGCCAGCCACTGTGGTAAGCACTGGGGACACAAATATGAAAAACAGGAAGACAGCCCCTGCCCTCAAGGAGCTGACAATCTGATAGGGGAAGACAACACACAGAAGGAGGCTGAAATGAGGAGGAAATGGGGGGTGCGGGTCAAAGATACCCATAGGATAGAGGAGTCAGATGAGAAATGAGATGTTCTGCCCTGAGCACCTTCTTTAAATGGAGTGTTTGGCGTTCAAGGCTCCATTCTTCAATCAGAGGGGCAGGAAGAGGTGGAGGACCAAGGCTGATGGGATCTTGAGTGATGATGAAGTTTTCCTAGAAATAAGCTTCTTGGGGTATGGAGAAGTAACCGAACATGTCTCAGTCTCAGTTTCCTACTCTGTACAAAGAGGGAGTTAGACTAGAGAGTCCCATCAGCACTCCAATCCCAAAGTTGCCTCATTAGAACTGATCTAAACAACGCATACATGCCAGCTACTCACTGTGTTCAACATGTAAGCTGATTCCACAGCAGAAGCTAGTTTTGCTGTATCATGCAATAATTCTTGGGATCTTTGTCCATATATTTTTCCAACTGTAGTGTGAAATGTTTTTCAGTCAGCTAGGTCTTATATAGGCTTGGTGAACTGTTCTAACCTCTAGGAGATGAACTATGGGTAATTTTAAATATAACTATATTATCTGATCATTTTTTTTAAATCTATATTATCCAGTACCTGCAAACTCTCAAATTGGAAAAGCCAGGATTATTTCTGATGTCAATTATTGAGTCTACAGCTTTAAGAAGAAACAAAAGTTTCTAAAAGGAGACAGGGGAATACAATCATTTCCCCTTCTCTAGGGCAGGACAAGTTCATTCCTCAGAATCAGAGAGAAAGATCACAAACTTGAGGAAGACAGAGGTAAATTACAAGGACAGCTTGATGATTTGGGGGCTGGGTTTGAAGACTTGCAGAAGTTGAGATCTTGCTTCATGTCTCCTGAAAACCCTTTCATGATTGCTGGGTCTAATTCCCAAAGCGGCAGTCACTGAAACATCTGTTGGAAAAGTGGAACTTTTGGAACTGATTGTGGAGGGGATGTGGTGAAAAGCAAAATCCCAGCCAGGTGGGAAGAATTAGGAAATGTTTCCTGAAGGATAGTAGTTTAGAGGACATTTTGGAAGGATGGGAGGAAAAGGGTTGGCAAAGAGAAGGTGGGGGGGGTCATGTTCCAGCTGGGAGAACACATAAGCAAAGGCATAGAGGTGGAGGTGAGATGTCATGTACATGGGATAGTGTGCAGATGTTCTTGCCCAGAAAGGAACATGCTGAGAAGTGACAGGAGGTGAGGTTGAGGATATGTCTGAAAACCATAAATGGATTTTCATACTATTCTTTGGACCCCTGACTTCCAGCCGTGGCCTCTCTGGTTTCTGTAGCAGCCATGGAAATGGAAGGGCAAACCACGGACACTGTAGCCTAGCATCAGCCAGCTACTGCTACCAGAAGACAGCAAGCAAAGGAGTGGGAGATCCTTCCTCTCCTCTGTTTGGCTGGTCTTTCTGATTGTAACATGGGCAACTCTAGTTATTGATACTTTGAAAAACAGAACACTGCACCAGTGTGCTATAGGATCTCCTCAATGAAATCTATAGCTTTAGCAGTCAACACAAGAAAAGCAAAATTGATAAAGAATGCCTATTTCACAGATAATGACATAAAGTTGGGTGAGCATCCAATCAACACAAACATCTCAGAAAGGCACTGCAGAGGGATAATAAACTGGGCCTAGGATTGAATAAAAGGTTAGCAGACACTCAGGAAATTACATAGTCCTTTCACAATAATCTCAAGATGCTGGAGATTCTGCTCCAAAAGCCCAACTGTTTAATACCAATGTTCTTTTGATGATGCTACATGGCTGCAAGTTAGGGAAAAATCAGCCTTAGAGCAATCTAAATTACAGGTGCCCCAAAGGGCAGTGGGTACTAACAGACCACAGAATATTATTAAAGACAACATGTGTGTAAGTGGCATAAAATGGATCATCAAAGACACTCATGGATAGAAAGGAAGGTAGGATTGTCTTGTAATTGAGAGGAAGAACAGACTAAATGCTATACTTACACCTATAAAATATTAAATGAATGAAAGGAAGATGGCTGGGTTTGTCTGTCATTTAAAGCCCTTTTCAACTTGGTCCTACCTTCTTACACATCACCCTATCCCCACACTTTTGCTGTTCCTCAAACACAGTACTCTATCTCCTGTCTATATGCCTTTCCCTTATGCTTGGAAGGCACTCTGACCTCAAAAGAACCTCAAGTCAAGAAGGATTTATTAAGTACCTACTGTGTGCCAGGCAGTATGCTAAGCGCTGTGAATATAAAGAAAAGGCAAAAAAGGGGTCTCTGCTCTGTTCAGAGTCTAAGAAGGCAGCAACGTGCAAAAAAAAAAAACCAACTATGTAAAAACAAGATCTAGACAAAATAAATTGGAAATAATCTCAGAGGGAAGGCACCAGCATGAAGCAGGACTGGGAAAGGTTTTTTACAGAAGGAAAGATTTCAACTGCAACCTGAAGGCTATGAGAGAAAGCTGGGAGCTAAAGATAAGAAGGAAGAGGATTTCAGGCATGGCAGACAGACACTGAAAATGCTTGGAGTCAAGTGGAGTGTCATCTTCTGAGAACATGGAGGGGAGTCAGGTGTAAGAAAACTGGAAGGAGCCAGGTAATGAAGGGTTTAAAAGCCAATGAAAGGATCTGATATTTGACTTAGAGGTAATGGGGGCCATTGGTATTTATTGTATATGGGGGGGTGCCATGGTCAGACTTGCACTTTAGGAAGGTCCCTTTGGCAGATGAGCGGAGGCTGGACTGGAGGGGGGTGGGTCTGAGACAGGTAGACCCATGAGGAAGCTATTGCAATAGTCCAGGTATGAGTTGATAATGGCTCCAATAGAGAGGGTAGCAGGGTCAGAGGAGAGAAGGAGGCATACACAAGAGTTGTTATGAGGATATTAGTGACAGGACCTGACTACTGATTGGACATGGGGCTAGTAGGGAAAGAGCGTTCGGAGTTGAGGCTGATGATGAAGTTTTGAGCCTAGGTGCCTGGAAGATGGTGATGCCCTCAACAGTTATAGGAAGTTAGGAAGAGGGGAGGATTTGAAGGCAAAAATAATGACTCATCCCAAACACCACTTTCTCTATGTGATGCCTTTCTTGATTCCCTAGTGCCCCCTGCCCCATTTGCTTTTTGTTTCTATTGAGTATATTTGGTATATACTAATATGTCTACATGTTATCTCTGTGGAAAGAATATTAGCTTCATGAGGGACTGTTACATACTCTCAGCATCTAGCACAGTACCTGGTATATAAAAAACACTTAATAACTCTTTGTTGATTGACTGACAGAAGATACTGGGTAGATCCTGTATGGTGGATACACAGAAAGACATAGTAAAGAACTGCAGAGAATGGGTGGATACACAGAAAGACATAGTAAAGAACTGCAGAGAATGGAAAGCCATGGATGAGGCTGCAACTTGCCCTATTTAAGGTGTTTTCATATCAGCAAGATCAAGGATTTATCCAATTATGGCTAGAATCCTTCATTAACAGCAAATAATTATTGCACAACAACTTTTTACTCATTGCTATGCTGTGAGGGTGAGGGGAAAGGAAGCAGGGAACAAGCATTTAAGTGCCTACTATGTGTCGGTCACTGTACTAGGCCCTTTAGAAATTATTCAAAACAACCTGTGAGATAGGTGATATCATCCTCATTTGACAGATACTGACTTGCCCAGGGTCACATAGCCAGTAAGTATCTGAGGCCAAATCTGAACCCAGGTCTTCCTGACTCTAGGACATGACCTAGCTGCTTGGGGGAATAAAGAAACAATGTACTGCCCTCACTGAGTTTATAGTCTAGTTGGAGTGATAAGACACAAGACAAAATAATTATTGTAGAAGGCAATGCATGGTTAGGGCTAAAATGTATACCTTCATACATGCTAAGCCATTTTGCCTGACCTGTTGGTTGGAGAGGGAATATGGAAAACAAGAGTCAAGGAATAACCAAATTTGTAAACTACATACTTAATCATGAAACGTCTTTGTCCTCCAAACACCATCCCTTCTGACCATACCCAGTTCCTGTCCTAGCTACTTGGATAAGAAAATTCCAGTTAGTCTAGAACCTAACTTCAAAGCTAAGCTTAAAGAGTAGAACAATTAGCCCTCATTCCCCTCATCTATCACTTTAGGACTGGGACTGGGGATGGGGGGGCAGATGAGAGGAAGACGAAGGAAAGAGAGAGCACAGGTAGGGCACTTAGGTCTGTTTATAATACCATGGAGGGCTGGGAACACTTCTACAAGCAAAAGAAGTGCTAAAAATCTCTATCTTATTATCATGGCTTCCAACATTCAACTCATAGCTGCACACAATAATCACAATGCTTGGGAGAAGTAAAGGGATAGCTTGGAAAGCAGAGTGGACTTCACAGCTACTCCACGGAATCAGGGGCAACCTTGGCAATCCAGAGGGGAAATTCACAGGGGATCGGACCACAGAAGCCACTTGGGCAGGGCACGCACTCAAAGAGCCCTGGCAGAGGTGGGCCCCACGTTGGGAGCAGCGAGCTTCCCTCTGATGTCCCAAGGTGGGGGTGGGGAAGGGTGCGGTAGATGCACAGGGAACAGAAGCCACAAAGAAAAACACCACAGGAACGCCAGCTTTCACATAAGAAGAACTACTCCTAACTGAACCTCAGGCTACTTGGATGGCAGACCCTGGAGGTCAGGAAATGCTGCTAAAGGCACGCACAAGTTTGCAGCTCTTGAGCCTTGACTTTATACCTCATTCCCCCGTGTTTCTGTGACAAATGTCACCCACAGATTCGATGACATGTCTTTCCTCTGACCACAAAGAGACTAAAAACAATAACACAGGTTAAAATCAAAATGAATGCAAATTGTGAAAGAGATACCAGGCCCCCCAAAAGATGTTCTATTAACAAAGAATAGCATGCTGTGTTCCAGCTTAAAGTTGATAGGGTCTTGTTCACTGCAGGCCTGCCTTGGGAGGGTCTCCTGACTGGCTAGGGCCCCAGGGGCTCCATCAGGCTCCCAATCTCTAGGTCCATCTGTATACAGGAATGAACACAGTCACTTATCTTAGGAAGCTTTTTATCTTGGGCACCCCACCCAGCCAGCCCCATAACCTGACCTGGGCTCTGATTCGCATTGGGAGGAGGAGGCTGGGCTCTCATGCTCTTTCCTTCGTGAGTGAGAAAGGCAAGTGCTGCGAGTTCTCAGCTCCATCTGCATTGACGTTACAGCCACATGAAAGGAGCCCAAGCCTACTGTGCATACTGTGGGCACAGAGGCTTTCAAGAGGCAGGCTCATTTCCAACCTAATCGACAGCTCAAGGGATCTCTATTACTAATCACCACCAATACTGCTTGAGTTCCCAGGCTGACTTCAAAGCTCCTCACGTGGTGCCCCCAATGGAGTGCTTTTCACATGGTCAGGGTGGTGCCCACCTCCCCCCATCACATGGACTTCGGTGACATTTCGTCTCTGTGTGCATCAGAGCATCCACAGGGATATGCTGTCCAGGCAGAGATTTTTTTCCCCTCTTAGATTTCAAAGATGGTAAAACTCACTTGGAAACATGGACAAAGCTCTGTAATATCCATTTTAAAGGGTACCTTGTCAGGTCTTGGGTTTTTCCATCAGGTTGCCTCCTTTCATTTACTTTAAATCATACTGTGGCCAAAGATCTTTGGAAGCTTCAAAGAAGAAATCAACCAGATCAATTGAAAGTATTAAGGTCAGCTGAGGGTCATACCCTCTAATGAGCCAAGTTTGGTCTTCAGGTAAAAGAGGACAGCAAGAGAGGTGAAGGTTTTTGGGGACCATGACTCATTTAGCAGGAAAAACCATCAGTCTGAATTCCACAATGGACAACGAACACAGAGAGATGAGTTCAAACCTGGGAAGTATAAAGAAGCTTGCTATCAAATTTAAAGTTCTTTTTGTTTTTTAATTGGATTCGAATTTCAACAAAGCCACAAACTCAAAGTTGGAGATGTCAAGCAGAATATGTGAAACAGTATTTAGCAAAAGTACTTGTTTCTTCTAGTAGTAGGAGAAATCCCCCAACTCCCTTTTCCTTTCTTCTGTCACCCCAGCCCCTGATGTGCTGGGGTGCTCCTTACAGATAGAGATTTTCTAGGATGACCCATTCTTTCGAACCCCTCTTGACCTCTCCATGACTGTTATATTCTACATTCCTACTTTTATCAGTAACATTTTGATATGATGAATTGGAAACATCACACTTAACATTCTCTGTATAGCTCTTCAAAGTAGATACTCAAATAGAATCAACAAACAATTAAAAAAAACTTACTGAAAACAGACCCGTGGTTGCAGAACACAGCAATGACAAACGTCCCTGACTCTACCAAAGAGCTTGGCCAAAAGTGTGGTCCATAACGTCCTAGCCAGGATATTCTTTTTTAAAGTTTTTCTACTTATTTTACCATAGAGCTGCTAAAGGCCATCGATCTGGTTAATATGCCAATCTGGTCTGTATGCCAGATTGACTAACATTCACCTTGTCTTGACAGTCAAGCCAAGAACAAATAGAAATTTTAGGACAAGTAACATTTTTTTTCTTACTTCAAAACAAACTTGCATGAAAGGAGCACTCATCTAAAAAGTAGCAATAACAATTTAATTATCAGATATAAATATCCATCCTTTAAACCAAGTAGTGTTCCTGTCCTTAAAATTGGTTTTCTTGCCATCTGAAACGATGGAAGTTCCAAGAAGAAATATGCTTAAGATATCAGCTGGCCATCTTACACCTAGCTCAGGGTTCTGCCTTCACGCCAACAGCAATTCTGGACTAATCAATCAGCTAGTCTGGTTGTGTCAGGCTTTGGGTACACAAAGGCAAAAATGAAACTCCCTGCTCCTAATCAGATTACATTTATTTTATCGAACAAAGGAAGTGTACATTGAAGCATATGCAAAACACATAGGAAATTCAAGGGAGTTTGGAAGAGAGTTAGGGGAGCTCCTCGAGGCTGGGAGAAGCAAGAAAAGTCTTATCATGCAGGAGGCAGGAGTTGGGCTTTCGAGGGATTGTGATCAGGTCAGACTTTACACAGATGGGAAAGAAAACAAACAAAACAACTAACCAGCTCTCTTAGCCAGAAAAACCGACGGGAGCCACTTGTAAAACTCCACCTGTTCATCAATGCTTTCAAGATACTTCTCTAACACAGTTAACTGATATTAGCTGATCTAATTCAGAATCACATCTGACTTACCTTTAAATCAAGAGTGAGAGGAAAGGGAAACCTGTGAAATTCAAAGTGCTATATATTTTTGAGGAGACAAGAGAAAGTTTGCTACTGACACCTACCTATTTCTACTAACCCATCATTCCAGCAATTTGAAGTCTTTCTGAAATCAGGACATAAGCCTCGCCATGTTTGCTGCATGCTGCAACATACCATATGCCTCACTCATACTGCTCTAGGGGTGGTATGCATTATGTTTCTTTTTCAAGTTAAAGTGACTCACATTTAGTTTGCTTTGATAAATTTTGAGGGGAAAATTTCATGACACCCCTAGAGATCTCAAGGGATGCCTTGAGTACTGTTAAGCTGGGTTAAGAAAGACTGCATTATGCTCTGAGAACATGCTATTCCTGCCTGACTGAAACACCAACTCCTAAGGTCCACAGAGCCCCAAGAACGAGAAGACACCATAGCAATAGAAGCTTATATATAGGGTCAGGCAGGTGATGCTGGGAGCCCAGGGCCTACCTGGCAGCGGCTGAAGATGTCACTGAGCGTGACACGGACATTGAAGTGCTTCAGGACACTGAGTGCTTGCTGCTTGGCCTTGTCAGAACAGTTTACAGAGAAGCACCTTCCTTCCCCGACCTGTGCCTGCAACTGCAAAACACAGATACACAAAGAGACATAGCTGAGTTTGGTGCAAAGAGGATCATTCTTCCTTCCATAGGCTGGGCTTTTTTTTTTTTTAAACAACAATCTTTCTCCTGAAATTCAGAGAGGACTTGGGCTCTGTACCTACCCTATATGGCATGCATGTAAAACTATTCTGAAAGCTGTATGCCTGGAGTGGAGGATGTGGATGGCATCCTTACTCTAGGCAGGTTGCTAGAGTTGGCAATCTAGGTCATCCCTACAACTCCACTCCTAGGAATCTATGCAAATCCTCAGTTAACAGTCTTTGAATCTTGTTCCAAGTGTGTGATGATTCCTGACTATTAGAGGGGCTGTGCCAGGCCCAACAGGGAGCAAGGCAGGGACTGGGTCTTCAAAGAGTGACAGCTTACAGGAAGGACCTAAGAGCTATGTGAGGGATTGTAGTGTTAATAAAAGACAAAGCCTTCGATCCCAAAGCAGCTGTGGGGATGCAAAGCTGAAGAAGGCAGGGACTCTGCCCTGTGAGGACACCTGGATGTAAGTGCCCATGGCTCATGGCAACTAGCTCTGGGGACTCTCCTAGGAAAATAAGATTAAGGGATTCCCCCCCCGCCCTTTTCACTCTGAACTGATCTCCACAAAAGGCCTCAAACACATGTGGCTGGTATTACACAGAATATCTTTGGAAATGTGAACAGAAACATGGTAAAGAGTTGAGCCTTTCCCTTTCTCAAGATCATGTATATACAAAGTCAAGAAGTGCAGAAAGCCTGAGCAATTGATAATTTACCTTCTGATATGGCAATCCAGAGGTCAATATGATTCTCCCCTCCTTTCTGGCAATCTGGAAGCAGAATTTAAGTTAATATGAGTTAGTTGGGGGAAATGACAGATAACTCAAATGTATTATTTGTCCTTCCTCAGAACAAAAAGGAAATATTACTTCTCAAAAAGGTGGTGGTGGTGGAAGAGGAGTGGTTTTTTAAAGGCAGTGGTCTGACCACACCAGTCAGTCACCCAATCAGTATTTATTAAGCACCTACTATGTGTCAGAGGACTTGCTAAGTGCTGGGGATACAAAAAAGAAGCAAAAGTCAGTCCCTGCTCTCAAGGAGCCCACAATCTAATGAGGAAGACAACATACAAATTTGCGCAAACAAGCTATATACAGGATAAACAGGAGATAATCAACAGAGGGAAGGAACCAATATTAAGAGGGATTGAGAAAGCCTGCCGACAATAAGATTTTAGCTCAGACTTGAAGGAAGTCAGGGAAGCCTGGAGGTGGAGATGAGGGATAGCATTCCAGGCATGAGGGATGGCCAGAGAAAATGCCTGCAGTCAAGAGATGGAATATCTTGTTTGGGAAACAGCAAGGAGGCCAGAGTAACTGAACTGAAGAGTGCAGGGTAGGGGCTGTAAGGTACAAGAAGACTGAAAAGGTAGGTGGGGAGCAGGTTATGAAGGGTCTTGAATGACAAAAAGAGGATTTTGTATTTGATTCTGGAAGTAATAGGGAACCACTGCAGTTTACTGAGTAGGTGGCTTGTGTGTGTGGGTGTGTGGCAGAAGAATGGAGGGTGTACTGGAGTGGGCAGACTAATCCACAGGGTATTGCAAGAATCCAGGTATGAGTCGATGAGGGCCTGTAGCACAGCACTGGTAGTATCACAGGAGAGAAGTAGGAGGTGGGGTGGTATATGCAAGAGATCTGACAAAGGTCAAATTAACAGGCCTTGGCAATAGATTGGATGTGGGAGGGGGTGAGAGAAAGTGAGAGGCCGAAGATGACACCTAGCATTCCGGGCTGGGAGGATGGTGGTGTCCTCAACGGCAATAGGAAGGTCAGAGAAGGGAGAGGAGAGGGTATAGGTGTGAGGATAATGAGTTCAGTTTTGGACATGTTGAAATTAGGATGTCTCCTAGACTTCCAGTTGGAGATTCCCCATTTGGGGATTTGAATTTGGAGGTCAGCAGAGAAGTCAGAGCTGGATAGGTAGATTTGAGAATCATCAGCATAGAGATGTTAATGGGATCTATAGGAGCTGATGAGATCACCAAGTAAAGTAGTATAGAGGGAGAATAGGGCCCAGGACAGAGTACTGTGGGATACCTATGGTAAGTGGGCATGATTTGGAAGAAGGTCCAGTAGATACTGACTGAAGGATCGGTCAGACAGGTAGGAGGACAATGGGGAGAGAGTGGTGTACTGAAAATCTAGAGAGAAGAGGGTATCAAGGAGAGGAGGGTGATTGACAGGGTCAGTGGCTACTGAGAGGTCAAGAAGGATGAAGATCAAAGACAGACCATTAGGTCTGGTAATTAAGAGATCACTGGTAACTTTGAAGAGAGCAGTCTCAGCAGAATGATGAGGCTGGATGCCAGACTGTAGAGTTAAGAAGAGAGTGAGAGGACAGAAGTGGAGGTATCTATCGTAGATGGCCTTCTCAAAGAGTTTAGCCACAAAGTAAGGGATATGGGGTGATTGAGAGTTTTTTGAAGATGAAGGAGACATGGCCATGTTTGTAGCTTCAACTAAATAAATTCTAGTGGCTTCCTGTTACCTCTGGGATCAAATATAAAATCCTCTTTTTGGTTTTTAAATCCCTTCCAACCTAACACTTGCCTGCCTTCCCAGTCTTTTTCCACTTTACTCCTCCCCTCCCTGCATTCTACAACCCAGAGACATTAGCCTTCATGAAGTGTTTAATACTCCAAGCCTCGACTCCATCCATTTTTACTGATTTACTCCCATTTCTCCCCCCCCCCCGCCCCACCCCAGGAAAAGAATGCTGTCTCTGTCCACCCTGGGACCTCCTGGCTTTCTTCAATCCTATCTTCTGTAGGAGAGCTCTTCCAATCTCTCTTATTGCTAGGGCCTTCCTTCTGGGATTGCTTTCCATTTATACTCTACATAACTTTCACGTACAATTTTTCACATGTTGTCTCCCTTACTAGAACATGAGCTCCTTGAGGGCAGGAGCTGTTTCTGCCTTTCTCCATATTCCCAGCATTTAGCACAATGCATGGTACATAATAGGTACTTAATAAATACCTTTTGATTGACTGACTATGATCAGTGATTACATGTGCATTTTGCTGTTTTTGATACCCAGGACTTTCTAGGTATCTGATCCTTTTGATAGCCCCACGTAAGGCTAAGTGCTAACAAATCCTGCTGGCAGAGAGATGCACAGTGCAGACCTTAGAAAGTGGAAAGATCTCTCTAGTCTTGATCCACAATCTACAATTTCATCATAACCATTCAGTCAGGGAATAAGTACGAAGGCAGTTGAGACAATCCTTTCAGAGCTGTCTCTTTCTATGACCCAACGGCCCCACCTACTCGGTAGCTGCCTATCATATTCTTGATGCTGTTTAAATCCTAGAGCATTGAGTTTCCACCACCACAAAGAATAAAGTGAACCCTGCACTCAGAGTGAACTCCAACCTGAATGTGTCAAAAATGCTGGGTTGGTGTGGGAATGCAGGTCCTCCTAGGAGCCACCCCACCCTACCTCCATTCCCTCAGGGAAGGTAAGAGAAGTGACTGATGAAGTTACAAAGCTCCCAATGGCCTTTCCACCTGCTCAGGGACTTTTTGGTTGTCCTGCCCACATGGAGGCATCAAGAATTCAGCTCCTGCTCGTTAACCTACCAAGACAAACTCAGTACATTCAGTGAGAAGTCAAACTACCCGGAGATCCACTGGAGACCCAATGTGACATTCTTCTGCACTAGGGTAACTGTTATTCAGTCTTAACCACTATCAACTATTGAAAGTGGTTTTAAAGATGTCTGGAATTAGATGTTTGCCTCATATATATTTTCTTTCCCTCCTAAGTTTTGTTTTTCATAGTCCATTGCCAGATCAAAGTGATTTTTTTTTCTGCACCCCAGGTTTTAGTATTTCTCTGACAATGAGATTTACCCACATTGAGGAGAAGCAGAATTGTGAAAAATATGGAGTACTGGATTTGAAGTCAGAAGACCTAAGTGTGAATCCTAGCTCTGCCCTTTACCACCTGTATGACCTCAGCATGTCATTTAGGCAGCTAGGTGAAGCAGTGAGTGGATGGAGTCAGGAAGACTTGAATTCAAATCCAGCCTCAGACACTTAATAGGTGTATGACCCTTGGCAAGTTACTTAACCCATTTGCCTCAGTTTCCTCAAATATAAAATGGGGATAATTATAGCTTCTACTTCCCATAGTTGTTGTAAGGATCAAATGAGATGATAATTGTAAAAAGTGCTTAGCACATAGTAGGTGTTTATTCCCTTTCCTTCGCCCCCATTTAATTTCTGTGGGCTTCCATTTCCTTATCCATAAAAGAAGGGAGTTTGGACTACATGACCTCTCAGGTCCCTTCTCAACTCCAAGACTATGATCCTATTTTCTCTTTCTTGCTTCATAAGTCTTTCCCATTTCTTTAGATGCTTCAAATACCCCCTTCCTCTTTCCCCTTCTCCTCTCACAAGAAAGTAACATCTGAAACTTCTCATGAAGTTAACATTCTAATCTCACTGTCATTTTGCAGTGTTATTGGGGCACATCCAGATTCTCTTTCAGGCCAAGTTAAAGAAGCCAAAGGGATGATTCAAAGCACTGAAGCAGCAGATGGGATTGTGCTCTGGGACTGGGCCCTCTCTTATAGTCGGGACTTAAAAAAGCACTCAAAAACCTCCTGGGTCAGTCATTCATACCCTGTCCCAGTTAAAAATGCTGGGTTTTGCAACACCCACTTAATGGGACTAATTGTCATAGTATCAAAGTTTGAATTTATTGATCAAATATGCCTGAAACTTAAATGTTTCAGTTGGAGTACTTCATATTAGACAACAGAACTTAAGAGATGTGACATTACAGCCCACTGTATCAGACAAAAGGAGAAGCTGTGAAGCTAAGTTCTGAGATCAATGACATAAATTAGAAAATCACCAGATCTGTAAGTCATTCCTAGCTATGTCATGGGGAAATTACCATCTTAATTTAACTTTTTAATCAGCCAAAACTTTCTGCTCAATCTGTTTTCCCTGGGTTATCATATCTACTTTTCTAATGGAAGTCAATGAGAAAAAAGAATTTGCTTTATTAGGACAGCCCTATTTTATAATTTGTGTGTGTGAATCTGTAAAATTGAAATACTTTGGAGACTAATCTTGAGATCACTCTTTTGAAGTGGGACCAGGGCATGTACTAGATGATAACTCACAGGCTTTCATAACCATGAATGATGCAATTGTGGCAGGTCCGACAGGCATCGAACAGGCTTTCTTCCCTCGGTTTTTGTGGTGACTAGAGGATGAAGGTGATGTTCAGTCTCACTTCAGCTGAGGTTGTGAGGACTCAAACATATTGCCTTTGTAATCTATGCATATCTTTGCTCTTAGAATCATTTTCTGAGGATTCTCAGAATTATCTCCCCCTCCCCCAAAATGTTGATCTTTTTTCTTCAAATGGTCAAGTTAATCCAGGTGGTATCTTTTTTCACTTGGGAGGCCAGTTGGTTTCTCCAGATGGGCAGTAATTTCTGTTTTCACTCTCTTCCCTCTGCTCTGATTGCAGAACCACTGTGAGAATCCCAAAGATTCACCTTACCCTCAAACCACATTGTGGTTTTGGGCAAATTGTTCAGAAGGGGCTTGAGAAGTCATTCATTCATTTAACAAATATTTATTAAGTGTCTGCTTTGTGAAAATGTGATTGATCTCAGGTGAGATACAAATATAAGAAAACGATCTCTGCCTTTTAGGATCAAAAAATCTGGAGGCTACAGATTGCTGAGGAGTCCTGGAGTTATTCTAACGTGTCCACAAATCCACAGTTGTACTAAACACTGTCATTTTGAAAGTTAGTTCCAACAAACTATGCTGTGTGCCTCGATATCACAAGTAAGAAACACTGCTTCTGTAACCTGAAAAATATGATGACTGGTGTGTGTGTGTGTGTGCGTATATATATACACATTATTCTTTTTCAAATACATTTATATGCTATATGATTACAAAACAATTTCATTCAAAAAGTACCTGTCATCATAGGTTGTCTTAATTATTAGATGTTAATAATATCTAATACTATCTACTGCCACATGTGAGAATAAATTTTTTGACATTAAAAAGAAGTTCTCATATTTGAAGGTTGGGAATCATTAATTTAGCATATACTAACATGATAACGTCTAAGAATATGCATTTGTTTCCACTGATGGGAACACAGGAGGTGCTCAGTAAATACTTGTTACTTGCCTGAATGCCTGACATTTTCAGGTCTGGTTATTTGGAAAGATGCCAGTGCAATCATGGTTGTGACTTCCCATCAGAAGCTCCCTGGGCTCTGGCTTCTGGTTTGTGCCTGTGAGTGACAGCACAGGCTGAACTGGACTACACCAGCACACTGCAGGCCCTGAGAGAGAATCAAAGCTGAGGCATCCAAATATCGACGTTACAGGGTTCAGGATGTGTGGGCAGCCCTGTTTATGTGTTGGCCCAAAGAAGAGTCAAAGTTTTCTGAGCTGCAAGAAACAAGTCTCTGAAACCTAAATGCCGGTCATAAACCTCATGTGCATGTGTTAGAACTGGTTTTGCTGGCGCTAGCAGACATGAAGAAATTTGAAAACATCCTGCCCAAAGTAGAACTCTGCTATTCTCCAAAGATTTTGGAAGGTAGGGCTAAGCTTTGCCTGAGAGGCTTCAGGATCTTATCATGAGCTTCTTGGGGCATACTGAGTATAACCCATGGTTGGCCCTACTTATGTCGGTACTTCAATAAACTGAGATTTCATCAGTGGGAAGCCTCCCTCACCAATACAGTCACAGATTCTCTATGACTTAGTAATGGGTCTTCAAGGGTTCATTTGACAGAAAATGCATCACTCAAGGGCAAGCTTGGTAAGGAGCTTCTTCAAAGTTGGTTGAGCTTGGGAGGACCTGCCACAACTTGCATGCCTCTAGTAAAACCTTTGAGAACCCAGGGTCATTTCCATGCCATGATGAGGCTTGGAAAAATTTAATGGCAATATCCCCATGCCTGGGTGTATAATATAATTTGAGTTATAAGGGGTCATGTTACAATGGGATTCTTCACTGTACTTGGAAATGACAGAGGACTCTGGCTCCCTATAGGTGTATACCATCTAAGAGAGGCAGCCATGAACTGAATGGGAATATTTTGAACATGTTATATGAGAGGCCACAATCCATGGTAGGAGGATCAAGGGGTGTCAGAAAAATGTTACAGTAAATGGAGAAATCCTCTTTTTCCTTGTCAAGCAAGGACAGAACACTGAGAGTTAAGATGCCAATTACTGGAGACCCATAGGTACTAAGGAATTGATCCCTTAATTTTAGTTGTATTGTCACCTTTAAAAAAAATCTTGAATAAGGACGTTTTGCACTTCTTCACATGGGAGTATGATGGTGGGAAATAGGGATATTTGCCAAGGTGCCCTGGAAATGTGTGTCCCCATCCAAGTTTCTGGGTGGAGAGGCACCTGCCCTTATTGTATCAGATGTTGTCCGAGAGGGAAAAACAACACGGTGGCTGAGCTAGTAGAACTAGTGGGCCAAGGGTTAAAGTTGTATTACCAACACGCAAAGGGCTAAAACAAGGGGTGTCATGGGAGCTGTCCAGTTAAACTGTAGACTGAATCTTGGGGAGAATCTTCCTGTCTCCCAATTAGTCAGGGAAGCCTTCTTGAAAGTGGTAGGATTTTAAAGGAGTTCTTGGGATGCAATAAAAGAAAAAGTCTGGCAAGCTAGCATAGAGGGTGACTTAAGAAAAGGTTTAGAAGCAGGAAAGTGACTATCAACCAGAAGGTATTTTGAATAAATCTGTCTGAAACAAACAGGGGCATGGGAGCAGGAAAATGGAGTTTTCAAGAGAACAAAAGGACTGTCAGGATCTGCATGTCAAAAGCTCCTTCAGACCCCATCTGCACACAGGTCACTCCATCTAGGTATTCCCAGACATCTGCCCCACCTCACCTAGTGAACTAGTGAATGTATGCTGGGATTGATTTCTGCCTCCCCAAGAACTATAAAAAACACTAAGTATATAACAGAAAGGCTATCTGCATTATCAAGACTCTTCTTTGTTTTAGTGTCTGTTAGCTGCCCCTCCTTGTTCCTACAAATCCTGAAAACCTGGATCCTGTCCATTTATGTGGCAATTTGTGCCTTGACCTATGTCAGCATCTTTGTTCTCACGGCTGTTATCTTTCTGCTTGACCTCTGACTCTCCCTCTATCTTGATTTCAGCTCGCCCACATGGCTCCGAGCTATGGTTTTGCTCTGACACCACTCCAGACTGCTCCTCTATTTCCACCCTGTGGCTCAGACCACACTGGCTTCCATGCTCTACTCCAAGCCTTGGGCCTGTCCAACTCTATTCTTCACTCCCATCTTGACCCAACTCTCTGTTTAGGGTCTATAACCAATGACCATGTCTGCAGTACTAAGAGGGATCACAGGTTTGGGGAGAGCTGTTTCCACATGGCTACCCTAGCTTTGGCAAGTGTGCGGAGGAGTAAGGAGAGGTTGCTACAGAGAAGGGGAGAGGCAGGGCTAGGGAGGAAGGTACATGATATTCTATCTCTCTCATGTCCAAATTTAGAGCTCCTCCCATCTTCACCTCTAGATTTCATTTTTTATACTGTCAAGTTGGGAGGCTAGGAATTGGTCATTTTATACACACCTCTCCCATAATAACTTAGGCTTTTTCACAGAACCAGGACTGCTTCTGCTGTCCTTTCACGGAGGCTATATGGCAGCTAAAGTGTTTGTTCTTTGTTATATTCAATAGTCTCTGCTGGAAATTTCTTTCAGGTGATAAGGACGAGTCCTCTGTGCAGCCCACTGACCCCAAAAAACCACTTTCTTTAGGCCAATTCCCAAAGAAGGCTTTCTTTGGCTGGTATTTTAAATGGAAGCTCAATTGAGCTGGGGGTTAATTATTGAGGAATTGTTATTTTGGAGACAAATGATACCAGTAGTAAGTCCCGAGAAGTCTCTCACATCTTCGAGAATGCAATATAAAGGACACAGATGCTTCAGGAAGAGGGACTTTTGTAAAAGGAAAAAGGAGTGGCTGCCTTCTCCATTGACCTGACTCTTCCTCTTCCTCAAAGTCAACGGCACCAACATTCCAAAGATTCCCCCCTTCCCCCCACGGCATTACCAAGCTAGTCAAACATTCAGCAAGGTGTACAGATCACAATTCAATATCCAATTCACCAAGTTTTACTTAGTGACTACTGTGTTCAAGGGTCCTGTGCTGGGCCTTCTCCTCAGGAGATGTTGTCCCCACTCTTTAGATAGTAAAACTAATCCTCTGAGTTTCTCCCAGGAGACATCAGGGACAAGTGACTACTACTTGGGATATATGGTTCTACCTCTTCTGGGCTTCTCTTTTTGGGAGGCACTGGTTTTACATGTTAGAAAACAAGATCTCAGATAAAAAATCAATTACAATAAAACTTCTTTAACTTAAATTTTATTAATTCAGATTTTGTCATTTGTTTGAAGGGGTGGGTTGAAGCTCAACTTTTATTTTTTTACTACTACGAAAACCCTATTACTACAAATACTACAAATCGTTCCACTGCAGTAGGATTTTGTTATAATGAACAAAATAAGAAATCATATTTCCAATCCTTAAGACCCAGCAGAAACTCAACTACCCAGTGCTATATCAGCAAGTGGTCAAAAGCACCTTAAGCCTGGTAGGAGAAGAATGGAGATAATCTAAATACAAACACACATTCACACACACATACACACTCACTCTTTGATATCCTAAAGATCATATTGTGTATTGTGTTGTATTACTTTGGTGGGAGGGAAGAAATCAGAGGAGTCCAGGGTCTGGGAATCAGTGACTCTTATTGGAGAAGCTGAAGGTTATACCAGCCAAAGGCCTGTAGCAGAGTGTGGAGGTGTGCCTTCTTAGATGGCTAATGATGAGAAGTCAGCAATGCCAGCCAGCATTTTTAGCTGGAACTTAGGCAAGGAAATGGACATCAGTTAGGTTATAGCAGCAGTTAAGTCACTTTTCACAGACTCTCTCTTCCTCATTTTTCAGGCTCTTGTCTACTCTTTAATTTTTCAGCTTCTCCTAAACACTCAATTTCTCCACCCTGTCTGAGCCATTTGGTCCCTCTAACAGGAAAGACAGAAGTCTTTACCAGTTTTGAAATGCATGGGTAAAGTCAACATAAATTCTCATAAAGTTAAAACTCTTGGGCTACTGAAAAGTTAGTTGTCATTATTTTTCATGTTTATTTCTGAATCCCCAAAGAAAAAGAATTTACTGCATTCAGTAATCACTAAGCCATTCTGAAATTACATGTGTAAGAAAAAATGTTCATAAGCACTTGACTTCTATTTTTGTTTGACACTCAATCACCAAAAATGGCTAAACCAATTTTCTTTGAAAACATAGGCAAGTGTGCTTCAAAGTTTGAGACCTTATATGGGTACCAAAAGTCTATTTCCAATGGTTTGGAAGCCCTGAAATTGTAGGTATTGGGAACATGGAGACATTGCCCATAGTCACCCACTTTTCATATGACCATGGTCAGTTCAATCAAGCTACCTCCATCCATTCATCAAATGTCTGAGAATTGAGCATGTGCTGTTTCTGGTGCAAAAAAAAGCCAGTTGCCAACCCCAAGCCTAGGTCAGAGCAGTGACTACGGTGAATTTATGGAGGGAGGGAAGCATCTTGTAGGTTTGCAAAGCTGAGACCAGCAGATAAAGGAGCATAGGTTCTCCCCTCATTTTCTTAGTGAGGCTGGTCTACCATAGCCCAGTGAAGCTGTGGGAGACTGAGGGCTCAGTTAGTGTTAGGAAAGGGATCTGAGGTCCCAGACCCAAACCTTAGGGAAATGGCAAATATCAGTCTTCTGTATATAAAATCTCCACTCTTCCTGCACCTACATTTCCAGACCTATCACCTCATTTCCATACCCTTTTCCAAATGAAACCCTTTCTTGGGCGGATAAGATCCACAAGGGGAAGGAGGTCTTTCCAGAGAGCAACAATATTTATGGTTGCTTTAGCAACTGAGGGCTAAAAAAGACAATGGGAACCAAATTTCAAATAATTCCAGGATCTTTGCCTGAACCAATTCTCCCTCCTTCAAGAGATGAAGCAATGACCTTAGAGCTACTGGAGTCTTCATTCCTATATGGTCCATATGGAGTTGATGATAACATGATTGAATAACACAGGGGGGAAAAAACCGGGAGCCCAACTGCTCACATGCAATAATAGGTGGTCGCTTCTAGGCACAGTCAATTATTTCTACGTGGACTATATCCATGGCAAAGTATTCTAAATTGGCTTCCCCTGCTCGTGATGCCCCAAACATTCTCCCCTCCCTAGCCAGCTGTTGTTTTCTTAGGGAATGCAAACAATCTAGTCTAAGGGTAAGCTGAGGAAAACACAATTAAAAAGGAAAACCTAGTTCAAAAAATGGAACCACATGTTATGTTACAGAACGAATTAGATCATCTGCTGTATCTGCTGTTTCAGGTTATCCAGGCCTGTGTCCTTCTCTCTGGCATGTGGCTATGTACAAAACCACAGTAACATGCCAGTTAAACCACAGACAGTGGCTGAATAATACTGGAATGGCTTCCACAAGTAATGTTGTGTCATTGTCTTTAGGGAGTTCTACCTGGGTTGAGCTCCTGCTCCAACACTGAGTAGCTTCGTGACCCTATGAAGGTTGCTTCATGTCTCTTGAGCCCCAATCCCTGGTAAAGCTTCCCAAAGGAGGTTTAATGGGCAATTCCAGAGTTCATCAATTGCTTTTGGATTGACTGGAATGTCACTGTGGTATTAGGAATAGCTACGTAAACTACATAAAATGTGAATGACACTTATACTACCTACCTCACAGTGCTGTGAACATAACACTTTCTAAACTGTAAAGTGCTGTGTTTTGTGTCCCCATCTATCTGTACAGGGTAAGTCACAGTCCTGAGAAGGGACAGTGAGAGGGAAGAGATTATAGGATTCAGAGATGGAAGGCACTTTGAAGCCTACTTGGACCCCTTCACTTTACACAGAAGGAAACTGAACCTAGCAGGGAAGGGACTTGTCTAAAGTCACCCACAGGAGGGCCTCTACTTAGGGACTCAAAGTTTCATAATTAAAACACAAATAGAAACCCAACCTTCTAAACAAGACAATACCCAAAACACATGCATAATATGGCTCCTTCAGTCCTGGCAAACACCCTAATCCGCACATCTCATCACTTCCTAAGGCACCAATTTTTAATGAGCTTGAACAACAAATGTTTATGGAGCAGCTACTCTGTAAGGCACAGTAACAAACATGAAAAGCTGGAATAGGGAAAACCCATGAAGATATGTACCCTGTGTGACTAAAATGAGTAAAAGCTCCAATGAGGCAACTTTGAGGGGAAAAAGTGGTTCAGAAGCTCAGTTATCAACAGTCTGCCACCACTTCGGTTCCACCTTGGCGTGTGGCCTACTGACTCACTGGTGGAATCTGGTGGAAACTGGAGGAGCATCCCTCCTGGAAGGAAACGTACAATCCTAGACTTTCAGAGCTGAGAGAGGCCTTAGAGGTCATCCTGTCTCCTTCCTGTAGCAGAAATCCCTTTTAGAAGTTGTTTTTGGAGGGAAAAAAGAAAAAGAAGTTGGTTTTGTCTATAGAAAGGATGATGCAAGGGGCTAAATTTGAGCACAACCAATTTCATCAAGGTGTGCCTCTGGAAACCATGTCGTATCATAACTTGAAGCGGAGGAGAAAGGAAACATTCTATAAGAGGGGAGAACCCATACATTTCAGAACAGCCAATCTTAGGTCCAGTCAAAACTAATTATAAGAAAACTGACCTCAGCTGCTTGCCGGTGGTCATCAGTGTTCTCAAGGACACGTACATCCACTCCCAGGCAACGAAGGTAGCGAGCCAGGCCCTGTAGCATAGTGTCACACACCACGCTGAAGTCTTTGGCAGAAATCTCAGGAAAAGCACTGGCAGAAAGTGTGTCTCCAGCTGATGTCAATACCTACAATTCAATTAATTATATTCATTTAACATAATTTGATCAGCCATTTCCCAATTGATGGATATTCCTTAGTTTCCAGTTCTTTTTCAATTCAAAAGAGCTGCTATAAATATTTCTGTGCATATAGGTTTTTTTCCTCTTTATCTGATCTCTTTGGGGGTATAGGCCTAGTACTGGTATCACTGGGTCTAAGGAGTTTGTAAATTTTAGTAACATGGGGGCAAAGTTTCCAACTGCTTTCCAAGCCTGCCATCAGTACGTGTTTTCCCTCAGCCCCTCCAAATGTCATTTTCCTTTTCTGTAATCTTTATCAGTCTGATGGGTGTGAGGTGGAACCTCAGAGTAGTTTTAATTTGCAGTTCTTTAATTAGTAATTTGGAACATTTTTTCATATTGATAGCTTTGATTTATTCCTTTGAAAACAGCATATCCTTTGATCATTTTTCTATTGGGGGAATCTTTCTTATTCATATAAATTTGAAATAATTCCTTATGTATCTTAGAAATGAGAGACTTTTGTTAGAGAAACCTTTCACAAAGATTTTTTTCTCCAGTTAACCTGTTTCCTTCCTAATTTTAACTGTACTGATTTTGTTTGTGCAAATACTTTTCAACTTTATGTAATCAAAACTGAATTTTTTATCTTCTACGATTCTCTCTGTCCCTTTTTTGGTTATGGAGTTTTCTCCTATCCACAGCTGTAAAGGTATTTTTCCCTTTGCTCTTCTAATCTGTTTATGGTGTGATTATTGTATCTAAGTCATGTATGCACTGGTAGATAATGTGAGATGCTGGTCTATACCTAATTTCTGCAAGTTTGCTTTCTAGTTTTCCGAACAGTTTTTGAATTCAATTAAATTCAGTAAATATTTAAGTAGCTACCAAGTGCAATGTACTGTGCCAGCCACTTTAAGTACTAAGATGAAAACTAATGCAAGTCCTGCCCTTGAGGAGTTTACAAATCTGCAAGGGGAGAAATACACAGGTACATAAATAGTGTAACACAAGGTACAGTCTGACAGGGTCAAAGAGGGAAATCCAGACAAAGTACTTGACGTTTTCTCACAGGTCACTGTCTTGTTTCTCCCAGCTCAGCCTCACACAACTGCTCTTGCTATTGTTCTCTATTTAAAGGCTCAGGTTCTGCTACTAGCAAATTATCCATGTGGGCGGGGATGTCAAGGGTCATTTAGGAAGCAGAGAAGAACACAGACAGGCCTGGGGACCAAGCTTGATATGACTACAAACACATCAGAAACGCTGAGTCAGGCCCCAGGAATTCTCCAGGCCCTACTCTGTCCCTAACTGGACTGCCACGGGAGACAATGACAAAGGGGTACAGCTGTGCTCCCTGACACCACCCTCCAAAATTAAGGCTATGCCCTTCCTTCATAACTTATACTAATTTGTTAGTCACGAATTTTCCAAAATATTTTTCAAAGGAACTTATACTCTCAGTCTCCTTGGGGGCAGTATAGGTTCTATATATCTCTTGTCCTAATGGGTTCTCTAGGTTTATGCTCTCCTGTGAAAAGTTGCACTTCCTTTCTTCTGTCCTAAAATTACTTTCCTCAAGATCCAAAAGGTGTGATGGTTCTCATTTCTTGCTTTTTGGAAATAAATCTGTGTTTTCCTTCTCTAAATTTGGAGTCAGAAGACAGGAAAGGAGTAAGTGTTTATATAGCACCTACTACATACAGGCACGGTGCTAAGTGCTTTTCACAAATACTATCTCCTTTGAGCTTCATAACAACTCTGGGAAGTAAGTGTTATTATTATCCCCATCTTACAGATGGGGAAAGTGAGGCAAAGGGAGGTTAAATGACTTGCTGAAGGTCACACAGTTAGGAAGTATCTGAGGCTGGATTTTAACTCAGGGCTTCCTGACTCCAGGTACAAAGCTCTATCTACTGGGCCACCAACTGTCTTCACTAGAGATCAAGGTTCAAATTTCAGCTATTCTACATATTATCTATATGACATCAGGCAAGTCATTTCTCCTCTCTGGTCATGGAAGAGTTGAACTAGATGATTTTCTACTACCTTTCCAGCTCCAAATCCCATGTAGCCCTTTGTGATTTCTCTATATGGTCTAGTGCAGGGATGGAGATTGTCCTGTGACATCTGAATTTAGTCAAAAGGCTGCACCTGAGAACCTAGAGGACCACATGTGGCCTCAAGTCGAGGCTGCAGGTTCCCCACCCCTGGCATAGTGATAGAGTATTGGACTGGTCAGGATGACCAAGGCTAAAACATTTATTTGTTGTGTGACCCTAGGTAAGTCACTTAAACTTTGAGCCTCAACTTCCTTATCTGTAAAATGGGGATTTTAACACTTATCTCATAAGACTGTTGTGAGACCCAAATGAAATGATATATATAAAATACTTTCCACAATTAATTTAAAGCACTATATAAATGCCACTTGTTTTTAATCTCCTTTCAGTCTTCATCTTTCCAGGACAAAGAAAATGAGTTCTAACACGTGCCTACAAAGGACAAAATAATTCCTTCCAGATAAATGTTGGAAGAACTAACCTCTGCGAGCCTAAGCCTGAAGCAGGCCATTCACTGGGGATGGGACCAGGCCCTGCATCCTATGTCAGGAACACAGACCCAGGACCACGACACATCTTGGAAGATTTCGACCAACCTGTTTAGAAGGGGATGGTGTCCCTTGTTTGCCGAGCGTCTTCTTTGCCCTTGGCTTTGTACTCTGTTTGCCTCCAAGACTCTCCTTCAGGTTGGCAGTCAAGCCAAAGTGGGCTGGGTCTTTACAAAGCACCTCATAGACTTCCAATAAGCAGTATGCATCTGAAGCTGTGGAGAGGAAAGAAACGAGGGTGGGTCACGAACTCCTCCAGAGAAGGAAACAGAGATGCTAGTCTTGGGGCAATACACAAACAACTCCCATCGAACCCATCTGCATTTCTCACTTCAGATATGCTGCTTTAGAACCGCTTAAGAATGTTTCACATATTCTGAGATTCTGAGGTTAATGAGGAGAAACAATGAAAGGGACATCATATAAGGAAAAAAAGTCCCCTAACATTTTTATAACATTTTAAGGATTACGAAGTTCCAGTGGCCTATGTTCTGCAGTCTATTTGTTATTGGCTGATAGTCTGGTACTAATTAATTTTTCTTAATGAGCTTTGCACACCTATAATACAGTACCTCATAAAGAAAGAGGAACACTGCTCTGGGAGTAGCAGTATCCTGGACTCACTGATTCTAGGCCAGGCAGATCACTACACTTCACCTCCCGGTGTGTCTGTTTCTCAGTTTCCTCATTTTAAAGATGAGGATAATGATCTCCACTCTGCCTACCTCACAGGGCTGTTGTGAAGATCTAATGAGATAATGGATAGAACAATGTTTTGAAAACATAAAGCATTATACAAATGGGAGGTATTACTGTTGTTTTTCTTATTATTCACCTAAAAGAAATCAATTATCCAAATGGATGAGTATGTAACTGGAGGGACTGAGTTGTCTTTACAAATGAAGTCACTGACTTTGGACTATATGAGCACATTTCCTCCCTTACTACACTGTCAGTGAGGGGAAAGCAAAGACATTTCTCACCCTTGACCCTAGTGACGTTCCCCTCGATACATGTGGGTTAATACCAAAACCAGTTCACAAGCCAGTCCTACTCCAGCTTTTCATGACTTGAACCTTTCTTATTAAGCTGCCCTGAAGTGGGCAATAAGTGAATAAAACCTGGCTCATGAGCTCACTAACAGAAATTCTGAACCTGGTTCAGCTGTTATGCTAGATGGGAAGATGAAGGCAGAGGACAAGGAGGTAGGGCAAGCCTTTATCAATATGACAGAAGCACCTCATTCTCCTGGATTTCTGTTCAAAATACTTTTACAAATGTAGACAGCAAGGCCACTGACAGCACATGTTACAAATCTCCAAGAAATTCATGCTTCAAGAATGTGAATGAAGGGCAGAGAAGGCCTTGAGGAGGAGAGACAATATTGGAGAGTATAAAGGACTTGAACTCAGGAAAGACATGGTTGGTATTTAGTATGATGCTAATCAAGAAACTCTGAGCCTCATAGTGCTCATCTGAAAAACTGGTGTAATAATACTTGCCCTGCTTACGTCACAGATTTGTTCTGAAAAAAACAAACAAAAAAAGGCTTTGTAAAACTTTCAGTGTTATATAAATGTGAGTTGCCATTATCATTTATTATCATTATTAAGGACTGGGTGAAAGCAATGGAGAAGGAAGTGTATTTTTCTTTCTAGCTAAAGAGAAATTTTACTGGAGAGCATTCCACAAATGAAAATACTTTAGTTAGTGTCTTGTGTTGTTTTCCAATTGCTTTATGTGTATGTCTCGTATCTTCAACTAGACTGAGAGCTCCTTCAGGACAGGGACCATGTCTATACCATCTCCTCTCTCTCCTACAACATAGCTGATTATAGAAAAAAGGCACGAAGGGGAAGAAATCAGGGAGTTAATTCTCTTTAACTGTTTAATCAAGCCAGTTCTGAAGTTGTCTCCCCAACCAGAATGCGTATTCCTTTTTTTTTGAGGCAATCAGGATTAAGTAACTTGCCCAGGGTCACATAGCCAGTAAGTATCTGAGGCTGGATTTGAACTCAGATCCTCCTGACTCCCTGGCCAGTGCTCCGTCCACCATGCCACCTAGCTGCCCCTAGAATTTGTATTCCTAAGGGTAGGGATCAATAAATACTCACTGAAAAAAACCATTAAGACAACACACATTCAGGTTTTGTAGCCTGATCCACATGAGGATGAACCAATCACACTGTGGCTTTACAGGCCCCACTGACCAGACCCTTTGCTATTTGACATGTGTTCTTGACAAGGTTCAGAAGCTTGGGTCTTTGGCTCTGCTGCCCATCAGACCTGCATAGAGGATCTGCTCCTCCCGGAGGGGCCGTTTCTCCCAGTTTGAAAGCTGCTCTGTTTTGTCCAGCGGTTTCCCCAGGAGATTCTGCACCAGGAGGCTGAGTCCTTTTTCTGCCTGCCTGGGACTTTTAGTTACAGAGCTCGGCTCTGGACACAGGCTCTCCACCAGTGTGTGATGCTTCTTCCACAACCCAGAATTTTTCTGTAACTATATACAAGGATAAAACATGATGTCACACACTACCACATTAGACAAATAATGTTCTGCTATTTTCAGTTAATGAATAACATCTAGGAAGCAATGACACCTATTACATTATAATTTTGACTCATGGATTAAAGAAATGAATGTGACATGGCCAAGCTAATTAAAAGTAAAGTTTGAGACATGGAAAGTTTGTTTTCATGGCTTCCTCTGCATCCCATAATCTTCAGGAACCCTTCTCTCTCCAGCAGCCCAAGGCTCTCCACAGGCCACCTCTTGCTCACAATGAAGTTGAGGTTTAATGGCTTCTTCCTTCTGGGGGGTGGGGTGGGAGGATTTATACTTTTTAAAAAGAAGTCTGGAAAGGGCAATGCTCAACCCAAAATAATAAGCCTCTATTGGTGGAATTTCAAGACTCAGTAGGCAGAAATTTTGGGGTAATGAAACCTTTCCAGTACACCCTTTAAAATGTTACTATAAGGGTTAAGTGCTTGATCTGGGGGACAGCCACAAACACAGTCAATGGAGCATAAACCCTGTTTTTATTTTATTGCTGTTCAGATCTTAAGCTTAAAAAAAAAAAGGAAAGCCTGAAAGACATGAAATGTTTAAACAAACAAATAAAATGCATAATAAGTTCAGAGACGCTATGATAGTTTGAAAATACAACTTACTCAGAGGGAGACAAAATGCCTCCATTAAAAGTCTATATTGATCAGGGGGAGGTGGGGATGGTTCTTGAAGGATACAATTGGAAACCTTAAGGACTGTCCAAGGTTCTTTTTAAAGTTCCTTTTAATTTCTAACAGAAAAGTGATTTCTCTTCTTTGGATTGATACCAGATTTAGTGTTTGTAGCATACACTTCCCCTTTCTCCCACGGGTGCAGTTCCCTTTTAAAGCAGAAGTTCCTTTCTCTGCAATGTAGGAAGAGATGAGAGAAAAATCTCAAAGGCCTCTTCTAGCTCTGACAGTTTGTTTTATGGACCTTTCCACTTCTAGAAGAAAATCTGAACTTTCCAAAGTATCTCTTTCCTTAGATTTCTCAATCATATATACTAGAAGACAATTTTCTCCCCTCTGCAGAAGCAGTTTTAGAGAAAAATGCTCCATGCATGAAACACTAATGTTTTGGGTTTTAAGTGAGTTAGCCCTGTAGTTCCTATCTTGTTATGCAACCTTCCCAACAAATTCTAATCCTTTTTTTAACTATGTTTTTCAATGGATTGTCTTAAATTCATCCTCATTCATTATTTTCTCTTTTTAGGGGAAAGTAAAGGCACCTTTCCAAGAAGCTTATAAAAATTTCTGACATTTTCACATAAATTACATACTAGTTTAGCAAACAAATCATGAACATGCAAATACATGAAAATGTTGTTTACTTGAAACCCATTTCAACTGAACAAGCACTTGTTAAAGACCTACTGGGGGCAGGGCATTATGCCAGGTGAATGTAGAGATATATAGTTTAGATAAAACATGGAATTAAATGACTCAATTAACTAGAACCTTCAATTAACCAGAACTCTCCCACCACACACTGAACTTTCAGAGAAAATCGAGAAGTCTTGAGAAGGCAAACTCATATATAAAGGATTTACTGGGAGGAAAAATAACCTCTAGGCTACATCCTGGGGCCAGCACACATTTCAACACAATCCCCCGACACAATCCACAATCTTCTGCAGTTATAGTATAACCATGTTAGGTGGCACTGTGGATAGAGTATTGGGCCTGAAGTCAGGAAGATGTGAGTTCAAATCTTACCTCAGACATTTACCAGCAATAAGACCTTGGCTAAGTAACTTAACCCCTCTTTGCCTCAGTTTCCTCAACTATAAAATAAGAATAATAACAGCACCTATCTCCCAGGGTTGTTGGCTCAAAGGAAATAAGCTGTAAAGCACTTAGCACAGTGCCTAGCACACAGTAGGTGCTATATAAAATGTTAGATATCATTATTATTACTATAAAACCATAAATCATAAAGAACAAATTTAATTTATAATATATTATACTTAAAAAAGAAAGTACACTTGCTTGAGAAAGATTTTTAAGAAAAGTTTTCCTAGTTAACTCTTGAGTGAGCAGAAAATTCAATTAATTATAATTTTCCATTCCTTAAGCACTCTGATTAATGAAAGTTTTAGTATCTAGTATAAAGATTTTAAAAAATTATCCGTGAACACTAAGTTACTATTTTTATGTTTGTGTATTCACTGTGAATTTAAATATGTCACTATAGTCCTATCTATGTAAGTCAATCCATAGTTACCTAAAATTTGTGTGTCTCTTGATATGGCTTACATTTAGAAATATTCCTTATTATTTGCATAATAACAATTCTATTTGGGATAACAGAACTTGAGTTCAAATTCTAGTTTTTCTACTTATTTTCTGTGAGACTTTGGGGGCAGGTCATTTAACTTCTATGGGCTTCATCTATAAAATGAGGTGATTAGAGTAGAGACCTAAGTTTCCTTCCAACTCTAAGCTCTATAATTCTAGATTTTATGGTCCCTTTCAGCTAGTATCATTGATAAAATACTAGATTTAGAGCCAGGAGACCTGGATTTGAATTCTGCCTTGGATACTCATTAGGTATAAGACCATGGGCAAGTCACTTAACTTCTCCCAAAATCATGGCCTTCATCATTAAAATTAAGATAATACTTATACCACCAATCTGACAGTGTTGTAAGGAAAGCACTTTGTAACCTTTAATGGGTTATATAAATGTGAGTTATCATTATTATTGTTGTTGTATTCCTTGCTCTAGTATTCTGTGTTCTAGGATTCTCTCTCACTTATAGCACTGCTCTACTTGTAACCAAACCAAAAAACATTCCCCAAAGTCAACTGGATCATTATGATTTAAAAGCCCTACTCCAAATGAGGCCATTGTGTGGACTGGCCCACGGCTTTAAATCATGTCTACACATGGCCAGTACAACAGTCAGTGTCTAAAATGGGAAGAGGCCCATGAGGATAGAATGATAATATTAATAGTCATTCACATTTATATAGCATTTGTTTCAGCCCACTATAGTGCTGGTCTTGGGGTCATGACATTTAGTCTTCGATTCCACTTCTGACACTTAATAGCTGTGTAACCATGGTTAAGTCACTTGGCCTCTCTAAGACTCAAGTATCCTCGTCTGTAAAATGGAGATTGAATTCTACTCACTCAATTCAATTCAATAGCATTTATTAGGCATTTTCTCTATGCCACACACTCTGTTAGGTATTCAGGATACAAAGATGAAAATGACATTGGTCCCTGCCCTCAAGAAGCTTACATAAAAATACAGACCAAGCAAATACAAAGTAATTTCAGTTGCAGGAACTGGGAAAACTGGGAATGGTCTCCTGCAAAGAGATGGCCCTTGGGCTGAAGCTTGAGAAGATCTAGGGGGTCCCAAGAAGCAGAGGCGAAAAAGGGGAACTCTGCATCATAGCTGTGGGAGACAAGCTGTACAAAGGCCCTGAGACAAGCGGTAGAAAGTTTTGTAGGGAAAACAGCCAACGTGCTAGTCTGGTTGGAGTACAGAGGGCACGAGGTGGGATAACGTTTGATGGGCCAGGATTGAGACTTTGTAGCCAGACTGTAAAAGGCTTCAAATGCCACACAGAGGAGTTTGTATTTAATTCTAGAAGCAATAGGGACTGACCAAAGCTTCTTGAGCTGGGAAGCAGTACATTCCTAATGCCTGTGTAGCTACTTCTCAGGGTTGCAGTGATACAATGATACATGTCAAGCAGTTTTACAAACTTAATGAGCTAGTGAATGTCAGCTTTAAGGGTTGCAAAATGCTTTCCCCATAATAACTATGTAAAGTAGATAATATAAATATAATTTTCTCATTTTAAAGAAGAGAAATTTGATGCTCAGAGAGCAGAAGTGACTTATCCGTAGTCATACAACTAGGAAGTGTTTGAAGCAGGATTTGAACTGAGGTCTTCTGATTCCAAGTCCATGACACGACAGAACACGACAACATCCCCTAGCACAAGAGAAAACATCGATCCGTTTGACCCACTGTACACCAGTGAAGAATGAACCCCATTCCTCACCTGTTTGTCTACCTGCAGCAGGTCCAGGATTCCTTGTACCTGCTTTTCCATCTCTCTGAGGGCTGGGTATGTAGTTGATAAGCTGCACAGATCTCCAGACATTCCATAGCCTGAAAAAAGTTTCTAACATTATAAACAGGAAACACTGGTATGTGTTTCATGAGGTCTATTGTCTTCTTTCCCACTAAGCCTCATGTTCAGGTAGAGATGGAAAAATCATACCTGCACCCAAATGCGAGAACATCAGACCCCTCTTTCCAAATGTCTATCAGCTCCTTAGTCCCAAAAGAGAGAGGGGGAATCATAGTAAATAGCACCTTTATATACATAGAAGGTAGGATGGTCTAGGACTGGTCCAGGACCTAGTGAAGGCCATGTAATGGTCAAAGTAACTGAAGCTTTCCTGTACCACAGCAAAGAGCTAAAAAGTGGCCTGAGGTAAAGGCCCAGATCTGACCTAGCACTTCCTGGCTGGCCAACCTGGGCAGGAAATCTCATTACTATGATGTTCTCGTGAAATCAGAAATAGAGGAGAAACACTTCTGCCCACCACCCCCTCTCCAAGCCCCCTCATTATAAGATAGACTGTGGAGGCCCTGCTGGTTTAGGGAATTTTCTAATCGTTTCAGCAGATGTGAATCACCAAGGAGCCACTTCCACAGTTAACAGCCTTGCAAAAACAGATTTTCTTCAGTAAATGAATGGTTAGTCTTGAATACATGCTAACATCTATACTTATCTACTTATTCTTTCTTTATAGCCAAGAAAAGGAACTCTTATGGTTTCTATCCAACCAAAAAGGTATAAGCCTAGGAATCAGGAGTGGGTGGATAGAGAAGACAGAAAAGTAAAGAGTATACTTTAACAGTAAATTAGATAGGGAGTTTTCAGGAAATAAAGGGAGAAAACAACAACATTACAAAGCTAGACAGAGTGCAAGCCCTAGGACTATTATTACCTAGTTTTATAATGGATGGATCTGAAAAGAGCTTCCATATGAAATGACAAAGCTCCTTCTCCTTCTCTTCTTGATCCAGTTTTGAGAACTGCAACAGGTCCAACAGGTACACGTGTTCTTTAGTGGCAATTTGCAGCACTGACACTCGTGGCCTTCCCACTAATCCAAAGGGAGGTCTCCATTCCATGTCAATACCGACTACCTGGCCAGGCTGCACACCCAGAGACAAGACATAGGCTTAAGAGAATTATCAGAAATAAGGGGAAATTCTTACACAGGGTTCTATGGGGCCAGCTAGGTACTTATCAATAGACTTCCCACCTATAGCCCTTTTCCTCCAAAGAGCCCAAGGCATGGTATGACAGAAGAACGAAAACTCTGAAAGGTTCTACCGTGCTGGAAAGACTTTGAATGTGGTCCTAGTGACAGACTGTGTTTCCAAGGGCTAGCCTAATTAGGGGTAGACATGCTCTTCAGCTGTGCCCATTAGGTAGCCTACAAAATAGAGAAGTACAAAATTGTCCTGATTCCTGTGCATGGACAGCAGCTAAGTGAGGGAGAAGGGAAGAGAAAGAATGAAGACAGACTATTTGGAACACTGACAACAGGACACATGTAATAGTATATAAAAGTAGTGATTTCATCTGTGTGGGTTCTTTCTCCACTGATGCAAGCTATACCCCTTCTACATCTTAGTAAGTGGTAGGAGGCTGTGAGTGAGTACCATCCAGTTATTAATTTGGTGAACGACTGTGAATTTCACTAGGCAGGTACTCAGATGACAGGCAGTTTACTGCCAGGGTTCTCCACAAAGCCCTTCCAGATCAATAGGGCTTGCCAGAGATTACATTTTGCTGGTACAGCCTTCATGAACTCAGAGTCACACCCATGTCATGATGAGGCATCAGAGTCAGGTCTTTAATGAATTCCATCATTAAACAAAAACTTTAAATAGGATGGGTCGGGTGGAGAACAGGTAGGGGTAAAAGGGGCCTCCAGCAGATGTAGCAGAGGTGGGGAGGGGCAGTTTTAGGAAAAGCCAACAAGAGCAACATTTGAATTCAAGGAGACAACGCCACAGCCACTTCTGGGAACAAGGGAGAACTACTCTCCACCTTAGCAGAGCCAGAGCCAGGCCAAATCTCCACTAGCTGAACTTGGTAGAATAAACAGAAATAACTTCTACCAGATAGCTGTGCACAGCTACAAAAGCAGTCACCAAGTACCGGATGGGGTGAGAAGTGGTCTGAGGAGGTTTACACCAGATTACACCAGGATTCCCACAATATTAGGAGCTGTGATATACAGTCTCCTCTTTTGGTTTAGCAACATCTCCTTTGAAAACTGCATTACAGCTCTACCAGTATTTACTTTTAAATTAAAGGGAATTAAAGTTAATTGTAGTACTTTGAAAATAACCCTAAGATAATTGGTGAGATACACCCTAGAGATAACTAGTGACACCCTAGGGAAACTAATCACAGAAAAATCTCTCCACAGGAATAGGAACTCTACTGGCTAAGAGAAAAAGCACGGCCTCCCTGAATAGCACAGAGCTATTCAGGGGTTTGTTAATGCATAACAGGGAAGAGGAAACCTGGTTAAAATGTAAATGGATTCTGAGGAGCAAATTTGTATTCAAAAACCTAAAAAGTCGGATCCACAGAAGTTTCTGTTTTTGTTTTTTGCCCCCAGCTATTCTCTGTTAGCATCGTTGTACCAATCCTGCATCCCTGAGGTCAGAGGCTCTTAACATGGGATCTGTGAACTCTTATTTTTTAATATTTTGATAACTGCATTTCAATATAATTGGTTTCCTTTGTAACCCTATTTGTTTTGATTTATGCATTTAAAAACACCAGAGAAGGGGCTTTTAGTCCTCACCATACTACCAAAGTGAAAGATGGATCCCCATGAAAATAAGTTAAGCTACCCTGTCTGGAAGCAGAGTGTCTGCTCCCAGATTCTTTCTGTTTCATGGCACCCAGATTCCATAAAGAATTTTGGGAAAGTTAACCTAAGGCATTTGCAATTGGAAATATCCACTGTAAAGCTAGCAAAAAGCAAAGTGCAGCTGTAGGTGAGAATTAATTTCTGTATACAGAGATTTTCTTTATAGCTTGAAAAAGTGTCATATTAAATTTTGGTTGAAGAATAATGCCACTCCTTTTCCAGGAATCCTGCATGGTAAGTGTCTCATAGACAAATACAGTAAGGGATTCATTCACGATAGAGCCAACCTGGGTCTGTCTCACCCAGGAAACAGCTCACTGAAGCCCCTGCCAAGTTTTGCCTGCCTTAGTAAGGGCCTTTCTATGGGTTCAAGAGTATATGTATTCATCAGTTTCCATCCCTTCCTGAAACTCAGCATTCAAGCAGGAGAGAAATGATAGTAAAAATACAAGATTTAAGCACGCACTTCTATCTTGGCTCCTATGCTACTAAAGTGCCAACTTTGGCTCTGCTGTGGCCTGAAGAATGGCTTACCTGAAGTACCACCTCCCTGCACTTGTCCACTTCCTCCCAGGTCTGCAGGAAGTGAATATTTTCCCTGGCTATGGGCAACTGATAATAATGATCATTCTTTTTGTCCATTTTGGAATCATAGGTTCTTTCCTTAGTCACTTCCACCCTGTAACATAAAGAAAATAGAATAGTGAACTGAGCAACACTTTCCTTTGGTGGGCATAATTACCTATGGCAACTATGGGTTTAGAGATGGGGAATCATCTCGTTCACTCACACTTCCACGCTCTTTTTGCAGCTCTCTCCTAACCTGCTTTTTTTTTTACTAAATGTCAGCAAAGACAATTTAAGGTTAAAAGGGACAGTATGGTTCAATGGCTTCTCTAGCCAGTGGGCTGGCCATCCATATAATTCTACATTCAGTCATATGAAGGCTGACAAAGTCTTCATGACAGATAAGACCATGGAGAATGGAACTAAGCTAATGAGGAGTTACAGACCCTGACCCAGTCATATGAGGATGAGGTGACTGGGAGATGAATGACAGCAGCAGGAAGAGTCAGATCAGATAATGGGGCCTGCATGGAAAGCAGAAGATTGGCAAGTCACAAAATATGCCTGCGGGAGCTAGAGTGGCTAGTAAAGCAACAGAATGTTAGTTCTCCAAAAAAAAGAATTTACCAGCTGTGCTTTTTCCTTTTCTTTCTTTTTTTGGGGGGGGGGTTAGGCAATGGGGTTAAAGTGACTTGCCCAGGGTCACACGGCTAGTAAGTGTTGTGTCTGAGGCCAAATTTGAACTCAGGTCCTCCTGAATCCAGGGCCAGTGCTCTATCCACTGCGCCACCTAGCTGCTCCCACCAGCTGTGCTTTTTCAAATATATTGCCAATCTTTAGAACACAGAGTCCAGGGAGAGCACCATAAGATGGCACATGGGTTGCCTAAATTAACATTAGGGTAAAATGTTTCATTTAGATGTAAAATTTCACATCTCCTGCTCCCTGAGGTCTACTCAGCTTCTGACTGCATGAGGAATGACCCCTTAACTGACAGCTGTCATGGGAGGAGCACTGGACTTATGGAGTTGGATGACCTAGATTGAAGTCTCGGCTGCTCCTCTTTCAAGCTGGGAGATTTTGGGCAAGTCACTTGCACTCTCTGTAAAATGGGAATAATAATGCTTGCACTACCCAATTCTTACCTCTCAGGGCTACTGTGCAAAAAAAAACACTTGGTAAACTCTTAAGCACAATGCAAATGTGAGTCATCATTATTTTAGAGGTCAAGGAGGTAACTCTTAATCCCTAAACACTGAGGGGAGGCCTCATCAAGTAGGAGGCCCCTGACCCTAAGGAAGAGATCAGAGCCAGTAGCACAGTGATCCAGAGGGCCACTCTACTGCATTTTAGATGTGACCCTACCTGGAAACGCTGCATTTAACCAGTGAGGCTTTGAGTTGACATGTTTCTTGTTTTTAAACTGTGAGTACTGGGAGCCTGAAGAGCCCCCAAATTTCTACATGACTATGAATCCAACCTCTGTTCATTAAAGGAGCCCAGGCTCCATTGGCCAAGTCTGGTATAATGCCTTCTCTTTAATAGGGGAGCCCTTGAATTTAGTGTATCCTTCAAGAGTATCTGGCCATCAGGTCTGGTTAGCAGCAATCTTCAAGTTTCAGCATGGCTAGAGATCACTTTTGAATTCAGAGCTATAGCTCAGAGCTTATTCAAAAGTAGAAGTTGGGGGAGCAGCTAGGTGGCGTAGTGGATAGAGCACCGGTCCTGAAGTCAGGAGGACCTGAATTAAAATCTGGCCTCAGACCAAACACTTGACACTTACTAGCTGTGTGACCCTGGGCAAGTCACTTAACCTCAATTGCCTCAAAAAAACCAAAAAAAAAACACAAAAAAAACAACAGAAAAAAAAAAACAAAAGGTAGAAGTTGGATGACCAGTTATTAGTATTTTGGAGGCAGGATTTATTTGAGTAAGCCCTTCTAGTTTTGCAACATTTAAAATTATGACATTAAGCATGTGAATTTTCTCATGCATATTGAAAAACCAGTTTCACTACTCTTTTTTTGGTTGCATTATGTTTTAATTTATTTTGTCAAATACTTCCCAATTTTAAAAATTTTAATTTTAAAAATAAATTTATCATTTATTTTTAACATTCATTTTAAAAAAATTTTTGAGCTCCCTCTTTCCAATCCCTCCCCCACTCACTGAGAAGGCAAGCAATATATTAATTATATATGTGAAATCATTAAAACTATATTGCAATATTTGCCATGTTAACAAGAAAAAAAGCAAGAAAAATTAAGAAAGTAAAAAATATACTTCAATCTGCACTCAGAGTTCATCAGTTCTCTCTCTGGAAGTAGATAGCATTTTTCATTATGTGTCCTTTGGAATTGTCTTAGATCACTGTATTGATCATAGTAGCTAAGTCTTTCATAGTTGATCATCGGTACAATATTATTGTTACTATGTACAATGTTCTCTTGGTTCTGCTCACTTCATTCTGTATCAGTTCATGTAAGTCTTCCTAGGTTTTTCTAAAACCATCTTCTTCGTCATTTTTTATAGCATTACTCTTGACGTATGGGCCTATCCATCCAAGTTCCTTCTTCTCCTCCTGACTGCCTATCTTTACCCCGTTTCCTATCAAGTTCATTGGCCAACTCGGATCCACTCCTCTTCAGTTTCCTGTCTCACCCCACCTAACCCCTGCATGTACAGTTCTTCTACTTGCTAATATAACTTTTCTCACCTGAATCAGCTATCCTGGTTCCCACAGCCACTTGAATATTTCCAAAATATTCTCCTAGCTTCCCTCCTCTGTAGGCTGCATCCCATAAAACTCTCCTATTGCCCAGACACCATGTTGCTAAACAGTTAGACATTTTAGTTTCTTTTTTTCTCTAGTTTTAATCACCCAAAACACAAGTTACTGAGAAGAAAAAGCAAAATGGGAATCAAATGGAAAGGCAGAACATATTAAATCTCCTTAGTTACAAGAACAAGGTCATTGCTAATCTTAGGGGCCAGCCTAAGCCATTCCATTTAAAATCTGCCTTCACTTTTTTCAAAACACACTTTGGTGCACAGAGACAGCAATAGTGGCACCCAGTGAGCTAAGAGAGCCTAGGTAAATTCCTGATACCCTGGGAGAATCCTCCATCAAGTAAAGTAAGATATTATATCTATCCAAAGAAGCCAAAGCTTATTCTGGAAATAGGTGCCTCAGTGATCTAAAAAGACTGAACTTGACAGAGGTATAAGTGAAGCGGTGAGCTTCTGGGGACTCAAGGCCTAATATTTACCCTCAGGACAGCCTTGTTCTTGCCCCAAGACACAGAGGCAAAGCGTGCTATGAATCTCACCTCTCCTGGTGCTGGAGTTCATGCATCTTCTCAGCTACTTTGGCAGGCAGAGATTCACTGGGAAGGTGGTAGGACAGGGCCCACTGGGCAGCTGTGGCAGCATCACAGTAACTGATCAGCAGCTGGATCAATTGTTCCTGCAGCCACACATTCTCCCCTACCATGTTCTGAAACAGGAGAGGATTAGAAGACATTCTTGCATAAAATAAGCTGAAGTTTAACAAGCCTGGCAATTTTTTAAAAGGGTATGGGAAGCTCATAAAGAAGGAACCCATATGAAATTATCTTCATTGATATATAAGACAACACTGAAAGCAGACCTTTCCAATCTGTACCTAGCGAAAGAGGAAAGTATGGGGCAGCTAGGTGGCGCAGTGGATAGAGCACTGGACCTGAAGTCAGGAGGACCCTAGTTCAAATCCAGCCTCACACCAAACACTTGACACTTACTAGCTGTGTAACCCTGGGCAAGTCACTTAACCCCAACTGCCTAAAAAAAAAAAAAGAGGCAAGGTACAAAACGGGACGTCAAAGGTGTACTGTTAGTCCCATATGGAAACTGAAGTGACTTTGGCACTGGGTGAGGCTCCCTATTAAGCACCATAATGTCAGACTGCCTCACAAATTGGAACGAAGGCTCAGAGTCGCCAGGCTCCTAATACCTATTTTGCATTGTGCTCCCATTGGAAGTGCACAAGAACAATATACAGTATGATTACAACCTAGCAAGGTCCACAGCAAGAAGAGCCCCATTGATGACCACACATCTTGACTATTTCCGCAAAGTTCTGTGGGGCTCTGGACAAGTCACTGCCACGATCCATAAATACAGCAAATGTTTTGTGAAAGGCATTCATGTACTTTCACTAAAGAAAACCAGGCTGACTGAGGAGGTACTGAGGCCGAAACTGGGATTAGATAGTACATGGGGTTGGTACTGATATACATGGGCTAGTTTCCACTGATATCCTTTATGTGCTTCTTTTTGACTTTCCTGAGAGTACCAGGGAACTGAAACCCTTGTCAGTCTCCTCTCACATGTGTCATAAAACAAGATCTCCTTTGTCTTCCTTTCTTTAACTTTCCCACTGCCTTGATCTTCACTGGCCATGAGATCCTGTGGCATTCCCTCAGACTAGTCATTCCCATTCTTCCCGCCATCTCTCTCTCTCTCCCCCCAATTCTCTCTTCATTTCTCTTTCTATATCTTTCCATTTCTCCATCCCTTTCTCTCCATTTCTCTCTCTCTCCAGCTATCTTTCTTCTCCTTATCCTTCTTCACAGCCAAGGGGAAAAATATGAATGCATATTACCACATGAAGAAGTAATGAGACCATATAAGTTGTAGGAGGGACCTGCCTGCATGGAGCTGGAAAAAGCAGAATCAATCCTTTGTTTTTCAGTCAGTTACTCAAAACACAAGAATCTACTCTGAACAAAATACAGTGTGCCCTTAGGTAAATCCTGCCACTTTTCTGGGTCTTGGTTCCCTCATATGTGAAATGAGAGGGATGAATGAGGTGATCTATGTAGGATCTTCCAAGAGTATTTCTGATACTCTACAATTTTAACAGGTGTTGCAGGGAAATCTAGAATGTGATTCTGGCTCCTATGTGCCTTACAGTTGAATAGACACATATGGAAAAAGTTGAAAACCTGCCAAATTGAAACAAGGGCAAACGACCATGGGGCAAACGACCATGGTGCAAACTCTGAACTCATCAGTGCCAAGGGAAATTGAGGAGCAAAGTGACCAGAACTGAGTGGGGCTAACCATGGAAGGATGTGAAGAAGAGGTATACTTTAAACAGGTTTCTAAGGAGGGAAAGGGTGTAGATTTACAGAAAAGAAGAGAAAGAGCATTCTAAGTTCAGGATAGAGCATATGATATTCCACACAGATGGGAGAGAGAAAGCATGGAGTTGTAAACAAGTTCAAAAGTATTTTGCAATGATTTGCTGCAGTAGAAAGAGCCTTAAGTTTATGTCGGAGGACTGGGTTAGAATCAGAGTTCCTCTACTTATTATATGTGTGACCGTGAATAGGATACAGCTTTTCTGTGCCTTATCTTTCTCTTCTATAAAATGAAGGGTCTGGACTGGGTGACCCTCAAGGCTTCTTCTAGCTCCAAACTGATTTTCTGACGATCCTAGGTGGGATGGAATACCCAGAAAGCACAAGGGTGGCAGGAAGGACGAAGAGAATCCAAAGGGGGAATTAAGAGAACTAAAGGTTAGAAGAATGTTGGCAGGGGAGAGGAGGGAGAAGAGGGGGAAAGGTAGTTTGGGGAAGGCTTTACAGCCTACTGAAGAATTTGATACAATGGATAATAATCTCTGGTAGGGTCTTGAGGAGAGAAGTGACAGGAGAACAGGATCATTGTGGCTGCCCTTTCCTAAACTCAATTTCAGGTCCATTCTTGTCCTGAAGGATGGTGACCAAAACTGTCCTTCCTGGTAGAGGGGTAACTGAGAATGGAACAGATATACAAGTAATTAGATTGGTACTGAATTATCTCTCAGGTTTCTCTTCTTACCAGGTAATCCAACTTTTTAAAACTTGTCCCTATCAGTCCAGTTTTCCAACATTTTAAATCTTCTCTACTGCTGACTTTTGAATCCCTTCTTCATAATTTTTGTCATTTTTATGTTTAAGAGGGCTCTATGGCACCAATTATCACCCTTTTCTGTGAATATCCATTTTACATTATCCTCTTTATTGTAGAAACTTTTAAACTCGCTACATCATGGGGCTCAGTTCTTTCTTACTTAAAACTACCTCTCAGCTATTCATAGCTTTGGATGGTTTTCTTCAGTTCTGTCTAAAATGTTTCCAAGTTGTGTGTATGTTTTTTATGTTGACTTCAGGACAGGAATGTGGCTTAGAGTTGGACAGTTTGGTTGAGAGTAGTTTTCTGAGGGGGTTTACAAAGAACTGCTTGGGGCATTTCTCAAGGAGTAATATTTGGGACAGGATATGAAGTGCAAAAATGTTCCACAAAGTGTTGCCCTATAAAGTTGCAGTGAGTGTAATACAGACACTGTCAGCCTTGGACTTTGGTGGCATTGACCTCAGTCAACCAAGAACAGCTACGTGCTCCTCTACAGGCTATATTTCAGTAAAGCCACATCCCAGCATCCCTTCCCTAATTGCTGGGTACAAATCCTCATCACAATGATGGATGGTATGATTTCAGATCAGTGAAAGAAGAGACATGAAAAGAGGAGGTATTTTTCTGAAACATTCTGAGTTATGCAGATTCCCCATCCAAGGTACAGTAGTCTAGTGCCAGTCTAGTAGCAGCCAATCCTGCTGGTGAAGGAGACATTAATCTTGGAGGATCCTGTGATCAGGCTTCCTCCCCTGCCTTCTCACAAGTGCAAACACAGTTTGAATGTCTGGAATGTAGCCAGGGCCATCAACTTGCATTCTTTAGATTCCTACTGTGATGGAAAGGTGAGAAGTTGTCTTCAAGCTATACACTCTGGTTCAGATCAGGAAACAAATCTGTTGGTGGCCCAAGGATTTTTCTTTAGAAGAAAAAAACAAAGCCATACAAAAGTGCACAGAGATGAGAGTACAGGGCAGAGGGCAAAAGACAAGTTAAGCTATATGAAGGGTCTCTAATGGACCAAACATCATGCCCAAATGTTGCAAAATGTTGTGATATGCAAGAATGGGCAGAACAGAAGCAACTGATGAAGTTAACTTTGATAGACGAGAAAGTTTTCTGTCTTAGCCCCAAAAGATTTACATCCTTCTTGTCCTTTCTTCATTTCTCTATCCAATTTAGCCCAATTCAAAACATTTATCAAGCATCTACTACATGCAAGACACTAGACAGGGCATGGGATACAAAGACACAAATGAAATGGTCCCTGCCCTCAGGAAACATATAGTCTCCCGGGGTAGGGGGGCAGAGTGGCATAATACACACAAAAATAACTATAGTATAAAGAAAACTGAGAGGCAGTATAGTATAATGAACAGAGTGCTGAACATGGAGTTGGCAAGTCTTACTCTGACACATAATAGTTGTGTGACCACAGGCAAGTCACTTAACTTCTGAGCCTCAAGCAACTACCTAAGCCTTATCTACTAAGTTACAGATAGGTTGCAATCAGCATTGATGGAAAGTTCTCATGACCCCAAAACCACAGATATTTGACATTAAGGGACAAAACAATCACACTGAGGGTGGGGGGATTACGGAAGACTTCATGGAGTAGACAGTGCCTGAGTTGGGACTTAAAGAGGCAGAGATGGGAAAGAAATGTGTTCTTGGAAAGGGGAAAGGCTTGTGCAAATTCATGGGGACATGAGACAAGCATATAAAGAGTTTAGCCAACAGCTAACAGTCTAGTTTAGCTAGAATACAGATTTCATGAAAGGGAATAGTATAAAATAAGGCTAGAGAGGTTAGTGGGACTCAGATTGCAGAGGTCTTAAATGTCAGGCTAAGAAGTATACATTTTATGCTATAGACAATGGGGAACAACTGACATTTTTTGAGTACCACGACCATGTTTCTAGGAAGTCAGTATGATGAAGGGAAGAGAATAAGCATTTATTAAGTTCCTACAATGTGCCAGGTAATATGCTGAGTACTTTACAAATATCTCATTTGATCCTCATAACAACCCTGGGAGGTTGGTGCTATTATTATTCCCACTTTACAGTTGAGGGAACTGAGGCAGACAGCAGTTAAGTGACTTGTCCAGGGTCACACAGCTAAGGAAGTCAGGTCTTTCTGACTTCCTGCACTGTGCCACTGAGCTGTCCTGAAAACATCCCTGGAATATAAGTAAAGAGACCCAGGTCATGGTGCTGACACTAACTCCCTGATGATGACCGTGGAGAAGTCACATGCCTTTGTGTGCTTTTGTTTCTTCATCTGTAAAATGCGAGGACAGAATAAGATCATCTCCAAGGTCCCTCCCAGCTCTGTTATGCTCTAGGACTCTTTTATGACTGAGATATCAGAAGCCCACTGACCAGGTGCTGATTTTTTTTTTAAACCAGGAAGGCTGGATTTTCAGCTATTTAATAAGGAGTATGGCTGTCTAGATACATGTTTTCTCAGGCTGTAAAACAAGTATCTTTCTGCAATAGTCTCATGCTAAATGCCCAGCTAAGTGCTGTTTTGGCACTTCAATAACAGCTGTCTTCTTGTCTCATTCAAGTGTGGCACCTAAACCACCTTGGAGAAGATCCCTTGGGTTGACCCCTCCCTTGGCTGTCTTTTCCATCCTCCAAACAGCCTTGAGCCTTTCCAGGCTCCCTCCTCCCAGGGTCCCGGGTTCCCACATGGACTACAATACATGGAAACTCCCTCACATTCTTCAGGATATCCTTTGCCCTTCCTGTCCCACCTCTGCCTTGGCACCCAGGAGGCAGCAAGCTATTCTGCGCGTTCTCTTTCTCTCTGTTCAGAGCGACATTCTTTTGTACTGAATCACCAACTCACTAGGTCTCTTGGTCATTCCCCTGAAACAGAAGCCCATCACAGCTTCAGTCCTAGACTAGATGACTTCCAGAGCTAGTCCTAATGCCAGCTATTGCTGCTGCTCTGAATGGCCTTTACATTCCATAAAGAAATGGGAGCATTTTATTTGTGATTTTATTCTTGTTTCCTTACCATGGTCTCAGGAGGCTAGCAGTCTGTTTTCTACCAGTCTGTGACTAAACAAAGTTTATCAAATAAACATTGTTTATTTCATATGCAGTGTTTTCAATGACCAGGGGCTGTTTGCTGTCACAAAATCAAACCTATGATGCCAATATTCTCCTGGATTTGTTACATGGTTGTCAGTAATAGAATGTTATGATCAAACCTGCAGGTGATACAAATGTCAATAGAAAGACACATGGTGGGTATATAAGTAGGCTGCAAGATATTACCAACAATGATTAGTGCACAATAAGAGGGATAAAAAAGAGCAACAAAACATGTACAACTGCAAAAAGAGTTAGGCTGGTAATGAAGCATGAATGAAGGTTAACAAATGGATAGTCTGAGTACTGCATTGCTATCAATAAACTATTGAAAAAACCCCCAACAACAACAGAGGAAGATCTCCAGGATTTGGAGTGTGAACTCTATGGAGGATCTGTGGAAAGACATAGACAAGAATCATACAAGTTGAGTAGGAATGATGTATTATGATCTGCACTGACAGAGGATATACATGAGATCATGTATCTGTAAAAACATTGAAATAAGCATGAAAGATAATAAGAGCCATGTTTATATGGCCATGTTTTAGGAAGGACACTAATAAGCTGGGACATGTCCAGAAGTAAGTGATTTGGATGCTGAGGGCACGGGAGACTCTATGCCATACAAATATAGTACGTTAAAATAACTACACTTTTGGCCTGGAGAAGAGAAGACTTAGCAGGGCTCTGACAGCTGTATTCAAACAGCTGAAGAACTGTCATGGAGAAGGTGTAGCTTTGTTCTGCTTGGCCTCACAGGGCAGAACTAGGAGCAATGGGTGGAAGTTGAAGAAAGGTAAATTTGTGCTCAACGGAATGAAAAGTTTTCTAAGAATTAGAATTGTCCAAAAACGAAACGGACTGTCTTGGGAGGTAACAGGGTCCCCTTCAAGAAAGGTCTTCAAGAAAAAACTGAATGAGTTTATCAGAAATATTGCAGAAAATGGGTGCGCCTTTTCAGTTACAGGTTGGACTGGGTATCTTCTGAAGTCCTTCCTAATGCTGCTATTCCGCAGTATAAGTCACATCACTATACACCTTATACTCTAAGTACAAATGATGTTGACCTTGCCCACTATCATTCACTTCAACAAATATCAAGCACCTATTGTGCAAAAAGCAAAAACAAAATACAAAGTAAAAAATGCATGACAGTATCTACTTTTGAGGGTGGGGGCAATGGGTGATGACATATAAACAGATTAAGTATCTCTCAAGTATATAAAGTAATTTTAGGAGGGTGAGAGCACCAAAAACTGGAAAAGAGGCAGCTTATGAATAGGAAGAAGTCTTCCAGTTATGGGAGCCAGCCTGTGCAAGGGTGCTGATGTGGAAGACAGAAATGTCATATGCAGGAAACAAATAATTCAATCATATTTCCATTATGTTACTAAAGAACTAAATTAACCTCTTCATCTTAAGATATTTTTCAGTTCTTTGTATGCTTTAGAGAATTCACCAAACCTTCAGTTCCTTTCACAACAGCTATTTACCATCAGTTTCACCTTGGATATTATGAAGGTTATGAAGGGCTTTGAAGGCCAAATAAAGGATTTTATATTTGATCTTAAAGGTCATGGGGAAACACTGGAGTTTATTGAATGGGGGATTTGATGACACAGACCTGTACTTTAGGAAGATCATTTTTATAGCTGGATGGAGGACGGACTGAAGTAGGGAATAACTTGAGTCAGGGATATCAACTGAAAGGCTATTGCAAGTCCAAGTAGGGGGTGATGAGGGTTTATACCAGGGGAGTGTTTAGGGGGGAAAGATAATGAGTTTGGTTTTGGACATGTTGAGTTAAAGATGTTTACAGGACATCCAATTCTAGATGTCCAACAGGCAGCTGGAGATGTGTGACTGGATGATAAAACTGACATTTTGATTACAGGAAAAGTAAATTTTTTTGTACAAACAAAACCAATGTACTTAAAATTAGAAGGTAAATAGTTAATGGGGGAAAAAATCTTTACAGTAAATTTATCTAATAAAAGTCTTATATCCAGGACATATAAAGAACTGATTTAAAGTTATAAGAATAAATGCCATTCCTCAATAGATAAATGGTCAAAAAATATGAAGAGGTAGTTTTCAAAGGAAGAAATCTAAGCTATCAACTATATGAAACAAAGCTCCAATTCATTAATCATTAGAGAAATGTGAATTAAATCAACTTTGGGGTTCCACCTCAACCCACAGGTTAGTAAAACTGACAAAAGAGGAAAATAACAATTGTTGGTAGAAGCTGTCAGAAAACAGACATACTTGTACACTGTTGGTGGAACTATGAATTGGTCCAGCCATTCTAGAAAGCAATTTCGAACTCTGACCTAAAAATCATGAAACTGTGAATGCTCTTTAACCCAGTGATACTTCTAATAGGCATATACCCCAAGGAGATCAAAGAAAGAGGAAAAGGACCCATATATACAAAAATATTTATAGATCTTTTTATAGTAACAAAAAAATGGAACTTAAGGGGCCCACCTATTGGGAAATGGCTAAATAAATTACAACACATAAATGTAACAGACTATTATTGCTTCGTAAGAAATGGTGAAATGGATAGTTTCAGAGGAAACTGGGAAGATGTCCATGAACTGATGCAAAGTGAAGGGAGAACTAAGAGAATGATTTATACATAACATTATCAAGGAAAAAAGAAACTTTGAAAGACTTTAGAACTCTGCTCAGTATGATGATAAAATATGATGCCAGAGGATCAAAGATGAAGCATGTTACCCACCCCCTGCCAGAGAGATGATGGATTTAAAATGTAGAATGAAACAATTCATTATTGTACATGGCCAATGTGGGACTCATATTCATGAATTATGCATATTTGTTATGATGAGTTTTTTTCTTCTTTTTGAACTGTTTAATTGGACGGGGTGTGGGAGGGAGAGAAAATAAATGCTTTATTAATTGGAAAGATTAATTTTTTTAAAGGGAGCTTAGGCTTCAATATTTATAATCAAGTTTATTAAAAATAAATCTCCAGAACTCTTCATCAAAGCTAGGCTGAGCTCTGGCAATAATTCTTTCTAACCTGGAGCCCACTCTGTACCACTGTTCAGGCTGGCCTCAATCTACCACCTACAGAGTGAGACATGAGAAAGTCCAAAAGCACAATGAAGTGGTTCTGAGATAAGTGTCCACATGGGTTTCTCTCTGGATCTCTAGCTATGTTCCAAAACCAATTATAAATGTTGGACTACCCACTGTCTTTTTTTTTTTTTTTTAACTCACCTGGACCTCTTTTTTCTTCTATCAGCAATGGATAATTAAGAGTTAGCACATATCTCTAGTTCCTGACCATGGGCCATCTGACCCAGAATTCTGTTACTGACAGATGAATTGAAGGAAATTTAACAACTGGGTACCTGCCTTCTTGGAACCAACCTCACAGATTAGGACACCGGCTTCCTTTCAAAATCTGATCTTTTATCAATAGTTTCATTCAATCCTTTTGGAACCTACATACTATACCATTTGGCAGTCACACTACAATGGGCTAATCCCCAATACCTTCCCTGGGTTTCAGCTGACATAGAAAGGTGAACAGCTGGAATTTGGATTTCTGGACCACAGCTTAAAATCCAGGAATGACAATCTCCCAGCCCAGACAGAGTATACCTAACAAAGACTGATAAGAATGAATTTGCCTAGAGTTTTGAAATTCTCATCAACAGAGCTTTAAATGCTTATTAAAAGACAATGTGATACAGTGAGAAGAACCACGGCGTTAGTCAGAAGACCGAGATAGAAAACTCACCTCTTACACCCTACCTGCTTTTGTAAGTCACTTGTGCTTTCTAGGCCTTTGCTTTCCCAATTGTAAACTGAGGGGGTTGGACCAGGTAGCTCCTAAAGTTCCTTCCAGTTCCAAATTCGTGATCTTGGAGACCATCATTCTCAAAGTATAATTTAGTTTATTTCCCCACTAATTGTGTTACCTTGTATGTGCCCACACCAGGGCTAACTGGTCACTTTCCTGCCCACTACACTGCTTTATGAGAACTTTCTGAAATTTACCTCTTGGACTGTGTGACCTTGGGCAAGTCACCCACCTCTCGGGGCCTTAGTTTTCTCAACCATCAAATGAAGGGGTTGGATTAGGTGACGTCTGAAGTTCCTTCCAGCTCTAGGATTCTATGATTCTGTGGTTCAGCGCTGAGGTATCCAAAGGACCTACAGTGTCATCTGCACCCCTAGCAGCTTTGACTGATATTTTCAAGCTTCCTTTAATATGTATAAAGCCTCTAAGTATATTTCAATTTCATTTGCTATAAACATGTGGACTATGAACAACTCCAGTGTGAAGTTTTTAACTGGTGACTTAAAACCTGTGAATGTGTATGAATCCTGTTATGCACTTCTTTTTCCTTTTCTAAGACTAAACTGACTTGAACTTCTAATTACCTTTGTCTCTGTATATTGGGAAAGTTCTCTATGAGGACCGATTAACACCAGCTGGAGAATGGCAGGACGGCACTGCAGCCCTGCTGATGTTCCTCTTTGACACACCAGAAGGGTGTAGGTTACAAGTTTTCCATGTTTTCCAGATGAGAACTCATCTGGCTCTGAGCCAAAGCAGCATAAGTATGTTTGCAGGATCTCTGGTGAATGGAAGTACCTGCAGTGATTTTCTCTCTGCTTTAATCCCTCTTGGTGCATTTCAACTCCGGGTGCTTTCTGTTCCGGTGAAGCAATGCTTGAGAGGGCAGAATGAATAAATCTTGAAATTCACACTCTGGCAAATTGGCCTGATTTCCTAAATCCATAATTACAACATTCCTAAGAGATATGCATTCTTTCAGGGAGAACGAGTGAAGATTAGTTTTCTATTTCTTACCATTTATATGACTTCTCAGTGAAGAGAATCTCCCCCACCCCCCAAGCACACTCACACCTTTTTTTGTTTTTAAACCTCTAAACATTCATGGATTTATTTGGCTCCCTTTCTGGCACTAAACTAGTCAAGTAATTTTGCCCAAACGCACAATGGGGCCAAAGTTCCCACTGTACAGATAGCCCACATCCCCTTTGTGAATACTGGGTACTTGCCCAATCCTCACAGAAGCCAGGGTGTATCTTGTAGCAGCTCTCAGACAGGTACTGATCCAGTTACAGGTTATTTAACGAGTCAGGATAATTGCCACAGGATCAGACTGTCTGATTACTGCTGAGAGGAGAGAATGCTGAGCAGGTATTTTCAAGTGATTCCAAAAGATTTATGACAGAAGTATAAAGTATAAACTGTTTTGTAAAAAACATCACTTGTAAGCACATCATATTAGTTTAAAATATTTGAGGCCCTCTCTACATTGACCATGATTCAGAAGAGATAATGGCCAAAACAGACACCTGAAAACGGATTACAAAAAACTAATCCAGATTAGTACTGGTGATGGTGCAGGAACCATTTATGCCTCCTAAGCCACTGTAGCATCAAACAGATGTGGTCTCTCCTCAGGTTTTCTCTGGCCTACAAACTCTAAGCTTTATTTTTTGTGTCTTCTCCGAGCTGCATGATACTTACACCATTCTAGAATTATATTCCTATCAACATTCTTAAACAGAGTATTAAAGAGCTGGCTTATGAGCACTTAGAAAGAAAAGCAGCAACCACTAGTAGCCAGCATTGGTTCACTGAGAACAAGTCATGATAAACTAGCCATATTTTCTTCTTAGAAACAGTTACTAGGGCAGTGCCACAGATAGAGCATATCTGGATCTCAACTAGGCACTGAGCAAAGTCTCTTATGGTAGACAAAATACATAAATGTAGGCAAAATGATAGCACAGTTAAGTGGATTTATAGCCAGTTAAATGATATCCCAATTATTATTAGTGGTAAATAATTAATTAGTGGTAAATTATTAGTGGTAAATCACTTAATTAGAAAAAAAAAGAGAAATGGGCAATGTTGATACCAGACAAACAATTCCACTTTTAAAAGGTACACACAGAGTAGATAGAGGGAAAAAATAGAAAGGAGGGAATGAAGGAAAGAGAAAGAGAGAGAAAGAGAGACAGAGAGAGAAGAGAGAGAGAATGAGAACAAGCACGCATTTAGTAAGTGCTTACTATGCACCAGGCACTATGCTAAATGCTGGAGATACAAGTATAAGCAAGCAAGACAGTCTCTGCTCTCAAGAAGCTTACATTCTAATTCAGGAAGACAACACACAAATGAGAGCTAGAAATCTAAGGAAAGGTCTACAGCAGGCGGCCTAGGAAGTAAGGTGGAGGCTTAATTCTGGGCAAAATAAGACAAAGGCTCACCTATTAGAGCCCAGTGTGGTTCTCAGGGTGGAGTCCAAATTTCTGGTGGGGAGGAGCTGGGGATAAAGCAAAGATTCACCTATGAAAGTCCTATGTGCACAGTGTAGACAAAATTTCCTTCATTAGGTCATAAAACACCCATGAGGATCAAATAAGCTAAAATGGGCTGACAAGCTCATCACTGAAAGCTTGCAAAGAAGTGTGTGAAGAAGAAAGTTAAGATAGTTTGTCTACTTGCTGATCTGCCTCTAAAGAAAGAGAAACAGGTGAAAGCTATACATATGAGGAATGACGTTTAGGCATAGAGTAGAAATTCATAACTGAGAGTTTTTAGATCTACGTGTGTATATTACCAAAGGAAGTGGTGAGATCTGACCTTGAGATCCCTAACCTCTCAACATCCAACAAGTATGCTCCCCACTCTCTGCCAGCATAGGATGATCTAGCTCTGCTAGTCCATGAAAAGAGTCAAAATGACTCAAAATCCTGTTCTGATGCTTCTACAATGCCAACAAACAACACATTTTAACATCTGAAGTTCACATCTGCCACAATTTACTTGCAACTAAACTAAAGGTTTTGTGGGAATATGCTTATATGTTTGCTACAAATTGCCGGCATCTGCCCCTGTAGCCCTCTGCTGAGAACAGGGCTCATGTGCTAAAATCATTTGATTTTCATGGTAAAATCATTTAAAGTAGAAAAGCAAACAAATCCATAAAGCTTCTGACTCTGACAATAGAGAAGACACAGGAGAGGCTCTGCAGCTCCCCAGTGCTGAGCTGGGTTAGCAGCTGGCTTTTGCAGGAGGCCTTCATCACCACAGCAAAGATTTGCTGGGGCATGAGAGGTCAGTAGCCTGAGTGATGGGGCTGGTCTAGTCGAGAGAAAATGGGGGCCTGAGCCTTAGGAGGTCAGGGGCTAGTTCAGGCTCTGAAATGGAATTCCCACGTGAACTGGGCAGGACAAATATGTTACCATTTGCACACAAAATGGGAACAGGTGCTTAGGATGCACCTTTGGTCCAAGTCTCAATGCACTCTTAAGTAATATTGAACAACTTCATGATTCCCATGTAATCACAAACAGCAAGGATCACTACCCTATGCATGGAACTGAAATGGAGAGCATCCTGGCAAAACTCCAAGTAAAGGGATTGCATTCGGCCAGAGATTCCCCTAGAAGTCTCAATTGGATGCGCTGTTTTTCCTCACTTTGAGTCTTAAATAGTTGGGCAGGGTTCCTATACAGCTGTTCCACAGCTGCTGGGGTACAAAGCAGAGATGGCTATATTCCAAAAGCACCTGAAGAGAGTTAGCTAAGATAATGGTCAAATGTTTGGATTTTCTCTTTGCTACCAGACTGGAATGTGAAAGCATTAAGAGTGGCAAGGACAGCCTAGCAATAAAATTGCTGGGCTGTCCTTCTGCTCCAAGGAGCTGAGCCTGCAGGTCACACATGCCTCATTTCCCCAAGCAGGAAGGAGAGACTGAGTGTGGGCTCTGACTTTTGTCTCAGCCAATACTGTAGCAACAAAAAGCTCTGCATAACAAAAGATGTCCAAGGCCCAGTTAACACAGTTATTTTAAAAATTATTTGACCAAAGTATGCGGATACTGACAGCACTGAGAGCTGAAAAGAAACTTCAAGACCCTCTGGTCCAACCCCTCAACTTAACAGATAAAGAAAAAATTGAGGTCCTGCAAAGCTGTCAGTGTTTTCACCAAGGTCACACAGGTAGGTAAAAGCAGAGCCAGCATTCAATCTCAGGTCTTTTGGATTCTCTTTACTACAACTTGATGCCCCTTGGCATTTATGAGATTTTAATAGGTAGGAATGAGGGGAGGGGTATTCCAAGAACAGGAAAGATTATAAAAGCAAAGAGGTGGTAAAGGGAAGGGAAGCAAGTAAGTACTTGCTGTGCCCTACACTTTACCTCCCCTTTGCCTTTGTTTGGCTTCTAATATAAGGAAGAAAATGGAATGGTAAATTTGGGTAATATCGTAAGGGATCCTGAATGCCAGGGCTGAGAAGGTCTGATTTACTTTGGCAAGGACAAGCTAGTTCATTTCTGTTTTTTACAGGTTGTCAGACATTTCCTCAATAATTTCCCTAACGGTGCTGTGAGGCATTTAGGGGAGTGACGGCTGACCGCCCCTCCCAAATTGCCGTCCAAACACCACAGTGCCAAAGAAGAAACAAAATCTTTTCAAAACCCCGCTTCTGCCATGGTCATTGTCTCTCTCTCTGCCTTTACCCTCAGAAGAAGAGCTGGAAAACTCAACATTTAATCACTATTCTAGATCAGAGAAGACAAGCCTGGAGGCATCATCAGGTATCCTGGGGAAGACAAGGATCTTCAGAGATGTTTCACAAGTTCCTTCTTTGGGATCAATGCTAGAGTATGCCTTCCTGCACCCTCCTCAGCTTAGGGCCTCCCCATCCATAGATGAAGACCAAGTAAGAGTTGTCGGTATCTTATGAGTGGGGTCACAGTTACTCTGCTTTGGAGGTGCCCACAGATGACTTTTGCTGACACCATGACATAAGTCTTTCTAATTCAGATGGGACCATGTAGATGTTACCCAGTAGGTTGTGACTTCTTACACTTAATAATTTACTAATCACTGAGAGACCCAAGGAACCTAGGCCTTTGTTCAGCCCAGTGAGGTAGTGACATTGTCTCTTATTAAGGCCTTCATGGGTAAAAAAAACAAATTTTCAACTTCTATGAACCTGGAAGCATCTATTAACCAGTACTTCTGTGGATCTATCATATATGTACAGCTGAAATTCATAACAGTGACCCTTTCAACTGCTTTCAGAATCAAAGAGTAGTTTATGTTCAAGTTTAGTTTTAGTGTCATATACATTTAATTTTTTTTCTAATCCCCAATCATGCTAACTAACGGGTATAGTATAAGAGTTCTGCATCCAATCAGGAAATTGTTTTTCCTCTCATATAATTCTCTGGACTTGTACGACAGTTGGTCAGTCAACCAATAAGCATTTATTAAGCACCTACAATGTTTTAAGCACTGTGATACACAAAGACAGGTAAAAACATGGCGTCTGTCCTTGAGTAGCTCACATTCTAGGAAGACAACATGCAAACAACTGTGTACATGCAAGATTATAAATATAGATAGGTGTATGTTATGTGTGTGTGTGTTGGGGGGGAGAAAAAGAGGGGGGGAGAGGGGAGGAGAGAGAGAGAGAGAGAGAGACAGAGAGAGACAGAGACAGAGAGAGAGAGAGACAGAGAGAAATATCAGAGGGGAAAGCATTAGCAAAAGAGTGAAGGTGGGAGGGCCATGAATGGCCTCTTAACAAGAGGGATTTAATATGTCTTGAAGGAACCCAGTGAAGCCAGGAGGGGAAAGTGAGGGGAAAAAGCTTTCTAGGCATGGGGTACAGCCAATGGAAAGACACTAACAGTCAAGAGGTGAAGTGCTGTCTTTGGCCACCAACCACAAGGTCAATGAAGTCAGACAGTAGAGTGTATGGAGGGAAGTAAAGTGTAAGAAGGCTGGAAAGGCAGGAATAGTCCAAGTTCTGAAGAGCTATAATGCCAGAGAAAGAAATTTATATTTGATCCTGGATATAACAGAGAATTACTAGAATTTACTGAGTAGGAAAGTGGAGCGGCATGATCAGACCTATGTTTTGGGAAAATCACTTCTGTAGCTGAGTAGAAGATGAACTGATATGGGGAGAGACTTGAGAACCATGTCTGTCCAGCTCTGGTAAGTCAACCAGAAAGCTACTGCGTTCTATTAATAATCCAAATGTGAGGTCATGAGGGCATGAACCATGGTACAGGCAGTAGGGGTGGAGAGGAGAGGAGATGTACCCCCATAAATGTTGTAAAAGGTAGAAATGTCAAGACTTGATATTAGACTATATAAGTGGAGTGAATATAAAAATCAAGGATGATATTGGAGGTTCGGAGCCCGGGGGACTGGAAAAATGGTGGGGCCCCTTCATAGTAACAGGGAAGTTAGGAAGAGGGGAGGATTTGGGGAAAAAGAAGATGAATTTTGGACATGTTGACTTTGAGATGCCAAGAGGATATGAAATTCAAAATGTCCAAGAGACAGCTGGTGATTCAAGATTGGAGCAGAGGTCAGGAAAGAGATTGAGGCTAGATATATAGATCTGCAAATCATTTACACAGAGATGATCACAGAACCCATGGGAGCTGATGAGATCATCAAGTGCGACAGTACAGAGTATGAAGAGAAGAGGGCCCAGGCCACAGCCTTGGGGGAAGACCCATGGTTAGTGGTGAAATTTGAGGCCACTATAAAGCTTCACAATCAGACCAATCAGCCAGTGTGATTTCATAAAGGAGCAGAGATCATTGCTTACTTTACCTTTGCTTTGTCTATACAACCTGCCCAAGGAAAGAGAAACACATCTGTCTGTGGAATGATTTATTTGTGATCTCAGAAGTTCTGGTAGGGGTTATTATTTCCTTCATGTAAGGCCAGAAAAACACTTCCCTCATCAAAGTCGGGGCTAGGATATATGACAGGAAAGTAAGTTCCTTGTAGGATTTAATAGGGACTTACATTGATTAGAAAATTGCCAGAAAGGTACACACATTATATCATAAGATTTATCTATTGTCTCCTGCAGTCACTCCAAATTCATGTCGCCAGCCGTTTTCTGTGAAGATGAATTTACTTTGTAGCCTCCTTGTGCAGCATACATAGAACTCTTGATTTCATTTATCCTTCATTTGGGTATTTGTGGAATGTGATTTATAAGGAGCTTAGAATATTTCCTCTACATTCATCTAGTAACACTGTGTACCCCATGTACAAACTCACTGCTTGAAAGAAGGTATTGCTGTAATCTAGTAGATGTCTTCAACTGACCACTTAGTACAGAATCACAGGCCTTTCCTTTGGTAGTGGAGGCAGAACTAAGCATTAGTTTTCACAAGTCTGAGTATATTATGAGACTTGGAGTTTTATGACAGTTATACCTACAGACAGGGTTGCTGTAAAGGCCTTGGCAGCCTCATTTCAAAGCAAGGTCATCCTAACAAAATTTCAAAGGGTGAGAGAGAGGGTGTGTGTGTCTGTGTCAGTGTCTGTGTGTGTGTGTGTGTGTGTGTGTGTGTGTGTGTGTGTGTGTGTGT